>NW_023596638.1:0-51889 GCF_011947565.3 Pollicipes pollicipes | reverse complement strand
TTGGGGTAGCGGGTCTTTCTCTGATCGTCCTTTTCCTGATGGAGGTGTTCCCGTTCTCATGTGTATGCTCATCCAGCAGTGTCACAGTCATTCTCTTAATAGTTGAAGCATTGCCAGCATCATCTAGAACTGCTTCATCCATAACCGTCACTTCTGGTTCCCCCAAGAGGCATGAGCCCTCCCTCGGGGCTATCTGTTCCAGCATTTCCTTCTTCACCTCTTCTTTCGTCGTCTCCCTAATAGGCTCTTCCACATCCTCTGTCACAACCTTACCGTTGATTTCTGATGCCTTTCGGGTCTTTGTGACCGCGCGCTTCATCATCCTTTTGACTCCATCGTCACCAACCTGCTCTTCGTTAGTGGTCACACAGATACGTTTTGAACTCACGGGGAGCCCATGATTGTCAACGGTCACTCTCGACAGTTGTCTTAACATCCGGTTCCCCAACCAGGACTCCAGTAACCATTGACCGGCATTCTTCAACGACTGAAGCCTCTGTACTGTCTGGCGCACTTATCGCCAAAATGGAACAGTCCTCCGGATCATCGTACTCTTCAATCATCGGCTTCCCCTCTACCTTGATTAATTTTCGATTCCTCACCAGAACCCTTTTCACGACTTTGGTTTTGCCTGATTCATCCATGACTTCCTCAAATATGGTGATAATAAACCGTTGTGAATTACTGGTCGTCCCGCCTTATCAACTGTTTCCTCTACGGTGGTTTTCACTTGAGGCTCACCGACCAGCGACGCGTTCTCCTTTGGTAAGATCTGTTCGACGATCTGCTTCTCGAGCTCATCATTTGTGGGCTCCTCAATTGGCTCCTCCACGTCCTCAGTAACGGGCTTTCCGTTGACCTCCGATGTTTTCTGAGTCTTCTTAACAACACGCTTCACAAGCCTCTTCGTTCCTGTTTCATCAATCACTTCTTCGATAACGGTAACAAAGATGCGCTTGATTTTCACAGGCCGGCCATTTTCATCCACCGTTTCCTCCACGCTTGTTTCGAGCTTAGGCTCTCCAACAACAGTTCCAGTTAGTGCCGACAGGACCTCTTCAGCGACGGATGCTTGAGTATCGTCCGGCACCGAACTAGCAACAATTTCGGTTTCTTCGGGCTCATCGTACTCTTCAATCATTGGCTGCCCATGAATTTCCGTTACTTTCCTGTGTTTCTTCACAATTCTTTTGACGACTTGGGCTTTGCCTGATTCATCTGTGACTTCCTCAAATATGGTGATAACGAACCGTCTGTGAATTACTGGTTTTCCAGCCTTATCCACCGTTTCCTCCACGGTCGTTTTCACCTGCGGCTCTCCAACAAGCGACGCGTTCTCCTTTGGTACGATCTGTTCGACGATCTGCTTCTCCAGCTGATCATCTGTGAGCTCGTCAATGGGTTCCCCCACGTACTCAGTAACGGGCTTTCCGTTGACCTCCGATGTTTTCTGCGTCTTTTCACAACACGCTTCACAAGCCTCTTCGTTCCTGTTTCGTCAATCACTTCTTCGATAACGGTGACAAAGATGCGCTTGATTTTCACAGGCCGGCCATCTTCATCACCGTTTCCTCCACGTTTGTCTCGAGCTTAGGCTCTCCAACAACAGTTCCAGTTAGTGCCGACAGGACCTCTTCAGCGACGGATGCTTGAGTATCGTCCGGCACCGAACTCGCAACAATTTCGGTTTCTTCGGGCTCATCGTACTCTTCAATCATTGGCTGCCCCTGAATTTCCGTTACTTTTCGGTTTTTCTTTACAAGTCTTTTGACGACCATGGTTTTGCCCGATTTGTCTGTAACTTCCTCAAATATGGTGATGAAGAACCGTTTGTGAATTACTGGCCTTCCAGCCTTATCCACCGTTTCCTCCACGGTCGTTTTCACTTGAGGCTCACCGACCAGCGACGCGTTCTCCTTGGTATGATCTGTTCGACGATCTGCTTCTCGAGCTCATTCATTTGTGGGCTCCTCAATCGGCTCCTCCACGTCCTCAGTAACGGGCTTTCCGTTGACCTCCGATGTTTTCTGAGTCTTCTTAACAACACGCTTCACAAGCCTCTTCGTTCCTGTTTCATCAATCACTTCTTCGATAACGGTGACAAAGATGCGCTTGATTTTCACAGGCCGGCCATCTTCATCCACCGTTTCCTCCACGTTTGTCTCGAGCTTAGGCTCTCCAACAACAGTTCCAGTTAGTGCCGACAGGACCTCTTCAGCGACGGATGCTTGAGTATCGTCCGGCACCGAACTCGCGACAATTTCGGTTTCTTCGGGCTCATCGTACTCTTCAATCATTGGCTGCCCATGAATTTCCGTTACTTTCCTGTGTTTCTTCACAATTCTTTTGACGACTTGGGCTTTGCCTGATTCGTCTGTGACTTCCTCAAATATGGTGATAACGAACCGTCTGTGAATTACTGGTTTTCCAGCCTTATCCACCGTTTCCTCTACGGTGGTTTTCACTTGCGGCTCTCCAACAAGCGACGCGTTCTCCTTTGGTACGATCTGTTCGACGATCTGCTTCTCCAGCTGATCATCTGTAAGCCCGTCAATGGGTTCCTCCACGTACTCAGTAACGGGCTTTCCGTTGACCTCCGATGTTTTCTGCGTCTTTTTCACAACACGCTTCACAAGCCTCTTCGTTCCTGTTTCATCAACCACTTCTTCGATAACGGTGACAAAGATGTGCTTGATTTTCACAGGCCGGCCATCTTCATCCACTGTTTCCTCCACGTTTGTCTCGAGCTTGGGCTCTCCAACAACAGTTCCAGTTAGTGCCGACAGGACCTCTTCAGCGACGGATGCTTGAGTATCGTCCGGCACCGAACTCGCGACAATTTCGGTTTCCTCGGGCTCATCGTACTCTTCAATCATCGGCTGCCCATGAATTTCCGTTACTTTCCTGTGTTTTCTTCGCAATTCTTTTCACGACTTTGGTTTTGCCCGATTCGTCTGTAACTTCCTCAAATATGGTGATAAAGAACCGTTTGTGAATTACTGGCCTTCCAGCCTTATCCACCGTTTCCTCCACGGTCGTTTTCACTTGAGGCTCACCGACAAGCGACGCGTTCTCCTTTGGTACGATCTGTTCGACAATCTGCTTCTCGAGCTGATCATTTGTGGGCTGTTCAACTGGCTCCTCCACGTCCTCAGTAACGGGCTTTC
This sequence comes from Pollicipes pollicipes, assembly GCF_011947565.3. Lineage (NCBI taxonomy): Eukaryota > Metazoa > Arthropoda > Thecostraca > Pollicipedomorpha > Pollicipedidae > Pollicipes > Pollicipes pollicipes. Next base: position 48,722 of record NW_023596638.1, on the reverse strand, counting down.
CGTTGACCTCCGATGTTTTCTGAGTCTTCTTAACAACACGCTTCACAAGCCTCTTCGTTCCTGTTTCATCAATCACTTCTTCGATAACGGTAACAAAGATGCGCTTGATTTTCACAGGCCGGCCATTTTCATCCACCGTTTCCTCCACGTTTGTCTCGAGCTTAGGCTCTCCAACAACAGTTCCAGTTAGTGCCGACAGGACCTCTTCAGCGACGGATGCTTGAGTATCGTCCGGCACCGAACTCGCAACAATTTCGGTTTCTTCGGGCTCATCGTACTCTTCAGTCATTGGCTGTCCATGAATTTCCGTTACTTTTCTGTGTTTCTTCACAATTCTTTTCACGACTTTGGTTTTGCCCGATTCGTCTGTAACTTCCTCAAATATGGTGATAAAGAACCGTTTGTGAATTACTGGCCTTCCAGCCTTATCCACCGTTTCCTCCACGGTCGTTTTCACTTGAGGCTCACCGACAAGCGACGCGTTCTCCTTTGGTACGATCTGTTCGACAATCTGCTTCTCGAGCTGATCATTTGTGGGCTGTTCAACTGGCTCCTCCACGTCCTCAGTAACGGGCTTTCCGTTGACCTCCGATGTTTCTGAGTCTTCTTAACAACACGCTTCACAAGCCTCTTCGTTCCTGTTTCATCAATCACTTCTTCGATAACGGTAACAAAGATGCGCTTGATTTTCACAGGCCGGCCATCTTCATCCACCGTTTCCTCCACGCTTGTTTCGAGCTTAGGCTCTCCAACAACAGTTCCAGTTAGTGCCGACAGGACCTCTTCAGCGACGGACGCTTGAGTATCGTCCGGCACCGAACTCGCAACAATTTCGGTTTCTTCGGGCTCATCGTACTCTTCAGTCATTGGCTGTCCATGAATTTCCGTTACTTTTCTGTGTTTCTTCACAATTCTTTTCACGACTTTGGTTTTGCCCGATTCGTCTGTAACTTCCTCAAATATGGTGATAAAGAACCGTTTGTGAATTACTGGCCTTCCAGCCTTATCCACCGTTTCCTCCACGGTCGTTTTCACTTGAGGCTCACCGACAAGCGACGCGTTCTCCTTTGGTACGATCTGTTCGACAATCTGCTTCTCGAGCTGATCATTTGTGGGCTGTTCAACTGGCTCCTCCACGTCCTCAGTAACGGGCTTTCCGTTGACCTCCGATGTTTTCTGAGTCTTCTTAACAACACGCTTCACAAGCCTCTTCGTTCCTGTTTCATCAATCACTTCTTCGATAACGGTAACAAAGATGCGCTTGATTTTCACAGGCCGGCCATCTTCATCCACCGTTTCCTCCACGCTTGTTTCGAGCTTAGGCTCTCCAACAACAGTTCCAGTTAGTGCCGACAGGACCTCTTCAGCGACGGATGCTTGAGTATCGTCCGGCACCGAACTCGCAACAATTTCGGTTTCTTCGGGCTCATCGTACTCTTCAATCATTGGCTGCCCATGAATTTCCGTTACTTTTCGGTTTTTCCTCACAAGTCTTTTGACGACTTGGGTTTTGCCTGATTCATCCGTGACTTCCTCGAAGATGGTGATAAAGAACCGTTTGTGAATTACTGGTCGCCCATCCTTATCCACTGTTTCCTCTACGGTGGTTTTCACTTGAGGCTCACCGACCAGTGACACGTTCTCCTTTGGTATCATCTGTTCGACGATCTGCTTCTCAAGCTGATCATTTGTGGGCTCGTCCATTGGCTCCTCCATGTCCTCAGTGACGGGTTTTCCGTTGACCTCCGATGTTTTCTGAGTCTTCTTCACAACGCGCTTCACAAACCTTTTCGTTCCTGTTTCATCAACCACTTCTTCGATAACGGTAACAAAGATGCGCTTGATTTTCACAGGACGACCATCTTTATCCACCGTCTCCTCCACGTTTGTCTCAAGTTTGGGCTCGCCAACAATGGCTCCAGCCAGTGCTGGCAACACCTCACCAGCAAAGGACGATTCCGTCATGACAGGTACAGACGTCAGCACGACCTCGGATTCCTCCGGTTCATCGTACTCTTCAATCACTGGTTTCCCATCTACTTCGGTTATTTTTCGGTTCTTCTTCAATACTCTTCTGATGACTTTGTTCTTCCCCGATTCATCTGTGACTTCATCAAATATGGTGACGTAGATCCTTTTGTGCAGCACTGGTCTTCCAGACTTATCCACTGCTTCCTCCACGGTGGTTTTCACTTGAGGCTCTCCCACGAGTGACATTTTCTCCTTTGGGACAATCTGTTCCAGGATTTGCTGCTCCAACTGATCATTGCTGGGCTCGTCATTCATCTCCTCTACGTCCTCCGTTACCGGTATTCCATTTACCTCCGATGTTTTCTGTGCCTTCTTGACAATCCGCTTCACGACCCTCTTGCTTCCAGTTTCATCAGTGACCTCTTCAGTGATCGTCACAAAGATGCGCTTGATTCTCACCGGATGACCATGTTCATCGACAGTCTCCTCTACAGTTGTCTCCACCTTGGGTTCTTCAACCACTGATCCAGTCAGCGCCGGCAGAAACTCTTCCGCCACAGATGATTCGGTCATGTCTGGTACCGAGGTGGCCATGGTTTCGGACTCCTCGGGATCATCGTACTCTTCAACCGTTATTCTCCCATCTACTTCCGTTACTTTTCGGTTCTTTTTTAGCAATCTTTTCACGACTCTGACCTTGCCTGATTCGTCGGCCACCTCTTCAAATATGGTAACGTAAATTCGTTTGAAGATGACTGGCTTTCCAGCCTTGTCTACCGTTTCTTCCACGGTGGTTCTTACTTGAGGCTCTCCCACGAGTGAAACGTCTTCTGGCACCATCTGTCGCACGGCTTCCTTCTCCAACTGGTCATCTGTGGGCTCATCTACTGGCTCTTCGATGTCCTCAGTTACAGGCTTTCCACTAACCTCTGATGTTTTCTGGGCTTTCTTGACGATACGCTTCACAATTCGTTTGGCTCCAGTTTCATCGGTCACCTCCTCGACCACTGTCACAAAGATGCGTTTGATCCTGACAGGATGTCCATGTTCATCCACAGTCTCTTCTTCGGTTGTTTCCACGTTGGGCTCTTCAATCATGGATCCAGTCAGAGACGTCACACATTCTTGAACAAGTGAAGTGTCGCCTACAATTTGATGAGGCGCAGGGGCTGTCTCAGGTTTTACTGGCACTTCCGTGTGTGTGGAGTCGTACTGTGGCTGAAGACTTTCCCTCACGTTATCTGGTTCTTCACACTTCACCGCACGTTCAGACGTACTAGCAGGTTCCTCACTAAAATCGCCGACATCCGCAAGGCTCAAGTCGTCGATGACGATCGGAGGTTCAGCGGTATGCTCAACGAGATGAGTACCGTCTTCCTCCTCCGTAACCTTTTGAGTTTTCTTGTGGATTTTCTTCACGAGAACCTTTTCCCCACTCAATGTAACAATTTCTTCGACAATGGTAATGTAGACTGTCCTGAGTGTGACCTTGCGTCCCTTATCATCAACACCTTCTTCTTCTTGTGTTTCTATGTGAGGTGCTTTCACTGGTGTTCCCTCCGAGAGTCGTAGAACATCCTCCAGTGCCTGTGATTCAAGCTGTGTAACTGAAGTGTCATGCTCCACTTCCGTGTTTCCCCGCACATCATCTCCAGCAATCGGCGCCTTTCTCCCGGAAGCGTCCTGCAATGCTGGTTGTTCAGTGTCTGCGACGATTTCATGGGAGTCCCTCTTCTTTCCTCCCCTACGCTTACGCTTCTTCTTTTCAGGGATAGCAGTTTCCCTGCCGCCTGGAATCGGCTCGTCCAGAGACTCTTGGGGATAATTCAGACTTTCGCTCGTAGTCAGATGCTCTGTCACAACATTTTTCGTTGGAAGAGAGCTTTCAAGCTGCATCTCAGCCTCTAGAGGAGCATCCAATACTTCAAAGCCCTCCACAGTGGGAGTAGCTTGCGGCGTTCAGTGATAGGGACAGCACTTGTGTCAGGGGTTGTACCAACAGGCGTTTTAGGTGTTTCAGGTTCAGACTCGCCTGAACCCTCTCCCTCTTTCTTGTCCTCGCTGCCCATGAAGTATCCAGTCAACCTGCTCAGCAAACCACCGGCTGCAGGCTGATTTGCCTTTTTCTTCGGCCTCTTACGTTTCTTTTTTGCTTTAGTGACCGGCACGCCATCTTGTGCTCCTTCCTCACTGCTGCGCCGCACCACCTCAGGCAGCGCTGCGTCTTCTGGTGTTGAGCCTTCACTGGGCTCTTCTCTGGGTGGTTCAACAGGTTTGCTTTCCTCAGGGATAGTAGATGTTGAAGTTAACTGTCCCGTTACCAGTGCTGGCTGCGTAATATCCATTTGAGGTGTTGCGGGAACCACGTTGCACACCAGCAAATGAGTTCGTTCGGCGGGGGGTGCAGACGGTTCCACGCATGGTTCTTCAAACTCCTGAACTATCACACCATTGTCGTATACCGTTTTACGAGTACGCTTGTGTACGTGTTCTCTAAGGATAACGTGCCCAGCGTCATCAACTTGCCGTTCGTAGGAAGTAGTTGTCATGATACGCACTACCACTCGACGCCCCTGGTCATCGACGTGCTCCTCAACTTCCTCGCTAGTGGTCGGCTCCGGGGTCTGGGCGACATCCGGTACCACATCACCATCCGCCTCATGGCACTTCCACCACCTCTCCAGTTCACGCTGACGGTCTTCAGCACGCGCTTATGTACATTCTCCGTGAGCACAATGTTGCCAGATTCGTCCTCCTGCTTCTCAAACGTAGTGGTGATGATAGGTTCGGATCACCACGTGTCGGCCGAGTTCGTCCGTTGTTTCGCTGACCTCCTCCCGCTTGGTAGGCTCTGGCAAGGTCAAGTCGAGTTGCCGATCGTCGGATCCATCGCCGGATCCCTCCTCTTCTTGAAGTTCTTGTACCAAGTGTCCTTGATCATAAATCAGTTTCTTAATCCGTCGCTGAACGCGCTTGACCACTTCACATGTACCATCCTCCAATTCGCGTTTCTCATATGTTGTTACAGTGGTTGTCCTGACGACAACCCTCCGACCGTTCTCATCCACAAACTCCCTTTCCTCTTCCTTCACCGTGTCCTCCGGGATAGCAAAATCTTCGCCCTCCGTCTCTTCGATGGCCGTTCGAGTTTCGACCCCGGGGGAAAGGTCTGCCTCTCGTTCCAGTGGAACTGTGGTAGTGATATCAGCTGCTTGCTTATCCGGAACCTCTTGGCTTACACCAGCCTTTCCTTGAGGGATGTGTGTTGTGTCAGTAAGTTGGGCATTTTCCACTGATTGCTGAATTTCACAAACCACGTACTCAGCACCGACATCCGTTGGTTTTCCGAACTCCCAGATGAGGCAAGTTTTGTATGCTGGTCTTCTGTCGTATCAAGAGGCTTTATGTCGGTGGTATCTGCAGCCGACCTCACCACGCGCTCACTCGAAACAGTGGCCACCTCCTTCTCAGGTACAGGCTTTGCGTCGCTTGCCACTGGTCTCTCTTCCAGCTCGGTAGCTACAACGCCAACAGGTTCAAGACGAGGAACCTCAACCACAGCCTGGCGACTCGCCTCCATTTTTGGAATATGGAGAGGTGATTCTTTCTCGTACGTTGCTTCCAAAGCTTCAGAGGCTGCCGTTCCCGTAGCATCCAGCCGCTCCATTCCAACAGCAGATTCAGGGCGCATTTCGTTCTCCCCAGCAACGGACTCTTCGACGGGTTGCTGAGCTACACCCACCAGTGCGTCTCTCTCAGACAGAACGACCTGGCCCACGCCACGTGGGTCACGCGCTTCTCTCACCTGACCCTCCCTATCGAATACCACACTCACGCCCACGTCTGGTAAGGTCGCCGCTGGCTCCTCCACTCGTGTCAGGCCCTGACCCATCTCAGGCGCTGCGGAGTCGGGATGGAGTGCGGCAATTTCGACCGGTTCCTGGTAGTCCACTACCACAAAATCGGTGGTCGGTTCCGGGCTCGTGGCTTCTCCGCGATGGTCCGCCGGCTTGGAGGCATCTTCCAACGGCGTGGCGCTTTCCACGGTCCGCACTTCACGCGTGGATAGCGGGAGCCCCTGCAACCGGTGCAGGTCTGCTGTAGGCAGCTGTTCGGTAGGGTGCTCCGTCGCAAGGGGCAATGAAGCCTCTCGATCCAGCGTTTGGTCTTCGCGCGACGTCCTGTGGACGTGGCTAACGATCTGGCTATCCAAGGCCTCAGCGGGTCGCCTCTGAACATCGAACTCCAAAGTTTGTAAAGATGCGTCATCTTGTACGTCCGACACTGGGATCTCTTCGCCATTCACCAGAACCATGCGCACAATCCTCGTCACCACTCGCTGCACCCGGTTCCCCTCACTGTCCGTGTCCGTAACTGTCTGAACGATCTTGCGAACCTTGATCTGACGACCCTGCTCGTCAACATATTGATCGATAGTCTCCTGCTTCTCCGGGGGCGTCTGTTCCCGCGACAGACTAGTCGTTTCAGTTGTGACGCGGTAAACCATATCGGACACGTCTTCGTGCTTTGGCACTTCGGGGATCGACACCAGCTCGATTTCTTCTGGCTCCACGAACTCTTCTGTGAGAGGCTTTCCGGCCTCTGGCGTCGTTTTTTCTGACCTTCTTTATAACACGCCTCCTAGTAACGGTATTACCTTGTTCATCAATGATTTCTTCCACTATCGTAACGCGAATGCGTTTAATGTATACTGTTTGACCGCTTCTCGTCAACTGACGTTTCGGTAGAAATCTGCACATCTGGTTTTTCCACATACTTTCCATCAAGAGGAGCAAGGATTTCCTGAACAACGAGTCTTTCTGCTTCACTTTCTTCTGCAGGACTTATGGCCGACACAGACTGCAATTCCTTAACTCCCTCTACAATCTGAGTTTCCTTCACGGCTGCCTCGGCATTCCCAAGACCCGGCGTTTTGACATCCGTCCCGGCCCCATCGCCGGGGAGCGCGCTACTGTCATCTCTCTGAGGTGACAAAAACAAGGACTCGGATGCCTCTTCAGCGATCTCAATCGAGTCCCCATGTTTTACCGCTGGCTTGACATGTTTGTCCTTCTTTTTGGATTTCTTTGTGGACTTCTTGCCATTGACGGGTTCTCGTTTAGCATCATCGGTTGCAGCCTCTTCTGCATGGGTCACGGGCTGGGCCTGCACAACTGCAGTATCGTCTTTGACGGCACTACTGTCAGGTCCAGTGGGCAGTTTTTTGTCAGCCTTTCTCTGTTTAGGCTGTTTGCCGGGCTGTTTCGGTAGTGAGCCTGTATCCTTGGCAGGTTTGGCATCTTGGGGTAGTTGGGAGTCACTTTCCGAAGACTGTGTTGGTTGGGATGCCTTATCCCCTACCTCCTTAGGTTCAGATGCTCCTGAATCGTGAGGTGTGACGCTCTTGGCGACCACAGCAGGCTCAGACTTTTCAGTGGTGGGAGCTTGGGAAACTTCTATGTGGTGAGATTTCTTTTTTGATTTTGTTTTCTTGGTTGACCGACTTCCTTTTACGTCTTCCGCATGCTGAGGTACAGAGTCGACAACAATGGCCGCTTCAAGAGCGTCGTCCGCAACCTCAACGTCAGATGATTGCTCCAAATTTTGGCTCAAGGTTTTTTCCGACTCAGTTCCAGCTTGAGACCTCTCATCTGCAGCAATAGTCTGAGGTTCGTCAATGACCATAAGAACCTCAGCAATAACGTCTTCCTTTGGCTCCGTTACCGTATCAACACTGAACTCATCCAGTTTTTCACCCAATTCATCTGACTCCGTAGGCTCATCCGAAGTGGGCCTTTTATCCCGTTTTGTTTTCTCCTGTGACACTTTTGACCTGTGGTTTTTGCCTGGTTTCTTTTTGTCAGGTGCATCTGCAGGCTTTTTGGAATGGTCCGTTGGATATTCTGGATGAATATTAGGGTCCTCAATCATGCGAACGATGTCATCCAATTCCGTATCCTCCTTTGGCCGAGGTGACTTGCTGCGATGCCGACTCCGGCGTCGTGGGCGTTTCCGCTCGACGTGGAGCGAGTTTGAGTCTTCCGTAGTCTCGTGGGACGACACTGTAGATGCTGTGTCGTCCGGTCGGGCCTCCGCTTCCGAGGTTTCCACCGACTCCTCATTGGGGAACTGTGGATCCATAATCGTCGGCTCCGCTCCTTGGACGGACTCTTCACCCTTCCGCTTCACCCGCTTCTTCTTTCGGTGCTTTTTCTTTTGCGACGCGTCCTGCTTTCTCCTCAATGGCTGCAGACTCCAACACAGGCACTGAAGAGTCTTTGAAATATGTTTCATGATCGGATTCTTTGTCATTTTCCACTTCGTCAAAGTGAGTAACAACAACTGCATGTCCATACACTGGATCATTTACCTCAACGATGAGGTCGTGCCCGTCGGACACGGATGCCGGGGCTGATTCCGGCGGTTTCGGGCTTTCCTCCGAGGAGTTGGACAACTCCTGTGATTTCGCGGCATCGTTGTTCCTCCTACGACTTCGCTTGCGAGGCTTGCGTTTCTTATCCTCTTTAGACGGAGTCATTAACAGCTGCAGCAGCTCTTCCTCAACTTTCTTGGGGTCCAAAGACGCTGAATAAGGATCCAAAGGCTCCTCCGGAGCCTTTGGCTGCTTTTTGGAATGTTTTTTCGAAGGCTTATCTCTGTGCTGCTTGTCTGTTTTCACAGATGGCTCCGAGGCCTCCCGAACAGCAACCTTTGTCGTCTCATCAGGTTCTTGCACAGTGAGCTTCGGAATATCCCCTTCCTCCACTGCTGGCGTTGCTGACATAATCTCCTCCTTTTTCACGGGTTTCGCACCCGCTGTACTTTCTTCCACGTTCAATGTTTCGATGACTATTGGGTCATCAGTGTCTTCCGTCACAGCATTCCCATCCATGTCGACGCTCTTCTGAGTTTTGGATATCCGTTTCCTCACCAGTTGTTTGGTGCCTGACTCTGTTACAATTTCCTCAACAATGGTCAGGTAGATACGTACAACCTTCGTCTTCTGGCCATTTTCATCCACTACCTCTTTCTCAAATCTTTCAACTTCAGGTGTTCCGACAAAATTGCCTTCTTTCGGAAGGAGCAACTGAACTAACTGCTCGTCCGTCTGGCCCATCAAAGGTCTCTCCACAGGCTTCGCATCTGAGGCCGTCCCTGAGTTGGGATCTAGTTTTTCTATCTCGCCAAGATCCCGCTCATCTATCCTCTCTACCACGGGCCCACTGGGAAGATTCGTAACTTTCTGGGCGCTTGATACTCGCCGTTTCTGTACGATCTTTTCCCCAGTTTCCGAAATAACCTCTTCCCAAACCGTGATGTACACTCTCACAACTGTCACTTTCCGACCAAAGCGGTCCACAGTCTCAGTGACATCTCGTTCGACAACAGGTTCTGAAACCATAAGGTTTCCAGACGCCGGCAAAAGCGTGGATATAGTTTCGGCATCACTGAGGCTCGTCAAAGGCTCAGTGACGGTCGCGACGGACGGAACTTGATCATTAGTAGCGTGTGGCTTCTTCTGCAGCATCGTGTCTTGTACAGCATGTTCCAGGACCTCGTCATGAGGCTGCTGTTCTATTCCTTCTTCTTTGCACTCCGGGATGTTGGAAATCTCGACAATTTCTTGTCCATTCAATTTCGTACAGCGCTTCTGCTTCTTGATCACACGACTAATGGTCACCTTGTTTCCAGTTTCGTCGACAACTTCTTCAACAACAGTCACAAAAACACGTCGGATAATGACCTTCCGTCCATGCCTGTCTGTAGTTTCTTCTATGTAAGCCTCAACTTTAGGTTTCTCAACCATGATTCCAGTGACCTCAGCCAACGCACTTTCAATTATATCGGAATCATTGGTTTCTTCAGGGGAACCACTTAAGTTCTTTTCAACAGCCATCACTGGGGTGGCCTCCAACGTCTGGGTCACTTCCTCTTCCGTTACACACGGTCCCGGGTCAGCAGACAAAGGTATTTTTGCATGTTTTTCGACGCTGGGACTTACGTCAGCGACTTCTTGCTTCTTTACAGCCGGTTCAGAATGAATAGGAGCAGATACAGGCATGGAAGACGCATCGTCCTTGTCTTTTGGGGCTTCGTTGTCACCTGTGATGAAGTTACTGATTTTCGAGAACCATCCTTGCTTTTTAGGCGCTTCCGGCACACCTGGTGCTTGATCCTTAACATCAGGTGTATCCCCGATGATCTCCACATTGACATCCACGTCATGCGGTGCCACCTCTCTTGGCTCATCTGTCTGGGCATCTACGGCCGATCCTGTTGTCTCCGTACCAGTCATGGGTTCACCATGCTCAGTACTTGCCACCGAGCCAGATGGTTCCTTTCGGGCAGACGGCAGAAGTTCACTCAGTGGAGGCAAGCCGCCGCTCTCCGAGCTGGGCGTTACGAGCTGATGAGCCATCATCTCAATTGGCGACGCATCCACGCGAATCTCTTCAACTGTAGTTTCGGGCCGTTTGTCTGGGTGTGGCCACTCAATCACATCCCGGTCCACGTCAGTCTCAGACCTCTTCTTGGCATTGCCCTGGATCTGTGTCACTGGCTCCTCAATGAGGCGACCAAGTACTAGGTTCAGATCCACTTCGTCCTTGGGGGCTGGTCGCAGCTCAGGAAGCTCATGCAGCTGCTCAACCTTATCTCGAGGAATTTCAGGTGGCTGCTCTGCAGGGAGGTCGTCGAGCTCGGGCAGATCGTTGGCCGATTTCTCTTCTGGAGTTGTTTCATGCCGCATTTGGTCAAACAGTGTCTGGTACACTCCAACCGCCTGCTGCGGTTTCGCTTTTGTGTCCGCTTCTGGCCACTGAGGTGGCAATTCCATGGCAACAGCCGTTGGCTCCTTTCTGGGGATTGGCTCAACGCTGAGCGCTGGTTGTTCAAAGCGCTTTTTCATCACATTACTGATGTCTTCGACGGGTCTCCTCTCAGCCTCCAAAAGAAGGCTGACATCGCTTGGTTCAAACGCAGGCTTTTGCGAGGGATCAGTGGTGGGAATATCTGCTTCCAGGACCCGGTGACCTCCCAGTTCGTGCTGTACTTCTGGTGGGTCTTTAGAGCCCTCTTTGGGCGCTTTATGTTCCTCTGTTTCATGTCCAAGGTCGGGATGGACTTCAGCCATTTCAGGAGCTTTAGTCTCCTGTGCGACCCTTCTTTCATGGAACTTGCGTTCAGCATCCCTGAGCGGATATATGTCGAGCGAGACCTCTTCGTGGAGGATGGGAACAGAACAAAGCTTTGTATCTTTTTCGACGCTATGCACATCAGGGGAAGTGTCAACATGCTGAGTTTTCCCCTCAGCTTCCATGAGAGGACGATGTGGTGCTAATTGCGACACTGTCCTTTCATGGTGCACTCTTTCAGCTTCATTTATCTCAAAAGTATTGAGCCAAGGCAGTCCACAGGGAAGATGGGCCTGAGACTTCGAAGGCACTGCTACCTTTGATGCTACGTTGTCCTCCAGCTGTTCAGCCTGAACGGGCTTGATGTTTGCGGTGGTCTGCATGGGAGCAGTGGAATTGTCCTGTTGTTTGCTAGCCTGTGCCCGGCCGTGTTTTGTATGGTATACGGTTTCAGCATCGTCAATCAATGCTTTGTCATACCAATCCTTTTCGGCCGCGAGCGATGCAACGTAATCTTCCGCTTTCAGGTACGGAGCCGCAGGCTCCTTCGATGCATGTCCATGCTCTTCTACTGACAACGGTATGTTGCCAGTTTCTTCCGCAGGCTCCTCGACCACGTCCACAGCCACTGTGCCATCGGCAGCAACCGTGGTTCTCACCGCTTTCCGAATGACCCGCGTTCTCTTGGTAACAACGCCCAACTCGTCTATTATGTCCTCAACGATAGTGATGTACATGCGTTTCAGCACCACCCGCCTGCCTTGAGGGTCGACGGACTCCACGACCTCGGTTCTCACAGTCGGCCGTTCGCTTACCTCACCTTCAGCACTGCGAAGTGCATCTGCAATGACCTCGTCCTCGGATTGTGCTTTCGGAGCGAATGACGGCTCGGAAACAACTACAGCCTGCTTTATCACAGGAGCCTCCGCATCACCTAGCTGGTCCTGCTCGGGCGTCACGCTACATGCCGCCTCCTGCAGGAGTCCCGGGGCACTTTTCCTATCCACCTGTTCCGGATGGGGGGTTTCTGTAGGAAGTTTGTCACGCTTCTTTTTCGTCTTCTTCGGTGGCTTTGTCTTCTCCGGCCGTGACTTTAATGGCTTACTGTCCTGTTTGGTGGCGCTGATCTGTTGCTCCGGGCGCACGACAAGCTCCACTGATTCCGCTGTAGATGACGGCGGGTCTTCAAATGCTTCCTCAGCAATCTCCACGGATTCATCAATGGGACTCTTAAAGGGAGTTCTAACGTCATGTCCAGGTAGGTCTCGGGGCAAAGCCAGGGCTTCCGTGTCCTTTGGAACAGAGGCATCCCTTGTAAGTTCTTCCACAACTTCAGGCTCCGAACGCTCCTCTACCACTGGCTTACCATTAACATCCGACGTCTTGATGATATGCTTTACCAGTCGCTTTACTGTAGAGGGCTTTCCTTCTTTGTTTTGCCTCTCCTCTATGATAGTGATCGTAATCGTCTTGTACGTGACCTTTCTACCGTTTTCAATCGTTTCATACAGATCTTCATCCACTTGTGGCTCTTCAACTAGTTTCCCAGATATGGCCGGCATGTAACGAATGAACTCTTCTAGTTTGTGCACGATCACACGATCTTCTTCCGGAAGCTTCTGAGAAGGCTCTTCATTAGCGTTGGCCGGTGGGACGAAAGATACAGCAGGATGGGACGTGGAGTCCCGTTTCGAATCGCCAGGCGAGAGCGGCGTTGGAACCTTCACAGGTGTCGCTGGTTCGCTCGGCAGAGTGTCAGCTGTGGTATCCGACTCATCATTCCATTCAATGAGGGCAGGTGCATCCTCCGCAGACGAAGATTCATCCGCACTTCCATGCACCTCCTCTATGACGTCGACCAGCTCACCATCAACATAGATGGTCTTCCGCACACGTTTCTGAACGCGCTCCACAATAACAATATGCCCATTCTCCTCCACCTTATCGTACGTAGTCGTGATGGTCGTATGGACAACAACACGGCGGCCGTCATCTTCAGTAAATTCCTCGGTCGTTTCCTCGATCGTCGGTTCCGGTAGCACAACATTCTCCGAATCACCAACAGCCTTTTGCAGCTTTGACATCTCGGTGGCGGACGTGTGGACGGTGCATGGATCTTTCGAAGGTTCCTCGAACTCCTCGACAATCTTATCCCCAACATAAATTGTCCGATGAACTCGCCGTTGTACCTTTTCCAAAATCACAATGTTGCCCTCGTCATCGCTTTGCTTCTCGTACGTGGTGGTCGTCACCGTTTTGATCACGACTCGCCTCCCCTGCTCATCCACGCTCTCTGTCACATGCTCCTCCGTCTTAGGCTCGGGTAGTTGTACGTCCAATACGAGTTCTTTAATGTCTTTGGCTGTTTTCTTTGTCATTGTTGGCTCCGTGGTTGGCTCCTCAACTTCTTCAATCACCTGGTCTCCGAGGTAAACTGTCCGGAAGATCCGACGGTGGATTTTCTCATAGATCACGAGATCACCCGAATCAGTCGTTTCGGTCTCGTACGTAGTCGTGGTGACGGTTCGCGTGACGACCCGACGTCCATCAGGCTCTGTGTGTTCGACAACGTCTTCCACTGTCGACGGTTCGGGCAAACGGATCTCGTCCGTCTTAGCCGTTGTCGTTTTAGGCATCTCCTTTGTGTCCGGCCGGCCACTTACCTTGACGGGAGCCTCGCTGACTTCTACAGCATTGGTGCTGCTGGTACTGTCCGGTTCATCAATCTGCTCAATGACTTCGTCCCCAGCATAAATTGTCCGATGAACTCGCCGCTGCACCTTTTCCAAAATCACAATGTTACCCTCGTCATCGCTTTGCTTCTCGTAAGTGGTCGTCGTCACCGTTTTGATCACGACTCGCCTTCCCTGCTCATCTACACTCTCTGTCACATGCTCCTCCGTCTTAGGCTCGGGTAGCTGTATGTCCATTATGAGCTCTTCAATGTCTTTGGCTGTTTTCTGTGTCATTGTTGGCTCCGTGGTTGGCTCCTCAACTTCTTCAATCACCTGGTCTCCCAGATAAACTGTCCGGAAGATCCGACGGTGGATTTTCTCATAGATCACGAGATCACCTGAATCAGTCGTTTCGGTCTCGTACGTGGTCGTGGTGACGGTTCGCGTGACCACCCGACGTCCATCAGGCTCTGTGTGTTCGACAACGTCCTCTGTAGTCGATGGTTCGGGCAGACGGATCTCGTCCTTCTCAGCAGCTGTCGTTTTTGGCACCTCCTTTGTGTCCGGCCGGCTACTTACCTTGACGGGAGCCTCACTGACTTCTACAGCATTGGTGCTGCTGGTACTGTCCGGTTCATCAATCTGCTCAATGACTTCGTCCCCAGCATAAATTGTCCGATGAACTCGCCGCTGCACCTTTTCCAAAATCACAATGTTACCCTCGTCATCGCTTTGCTTCTCGTAAGTGGTCGTCGTCACCGTTCTGATCACGACTCGCCTCCCCTGCTCATCCACGCTCTCTGTCACATGCTCCTCCGTCTTAGGCTCGGGTAGCTGTATGTCCATTATGAGCTCTTCAATGTCTTTGGCTGTTTTCTGTGTCATTGTTGGCTCTGTGGTTGGCTCCTCAACTTCTTCAATCACCTGGTCTCCGAGGTAAACTGTCCGGAAGATCCGACGGTGGATTTTCTCATAGATCACGAGATCACCTGAATCAGTCGTTTCGGTCTCGTACGTGGTCGTGGTGACGGTTCGCGTGACGACCCGACGTCCATCAGGCTCTGTGTGTTCGACAACGTCCTCTGCAGTCGATGGTTCGGGCAGACGGATCTCGTCCGTCTTAGCCGTTGTCGTTTTAGGCATCTCCTTTGTGTCCGGCCGGCTACTTACCTTGACGGGAGCCTCACTGACTTCTACAGCATTGGTGCTGCTGGTACTGTCCGGTTCATCAATCTGCTCAATGACTTCGTCCCCAGCATAAATTGTCCGATGAACTCGCCGCTGCACCTTTTCCAAAATCACAATGTTACCCTCGTCATCGCTTTGCTCCTCGTAAGTGGTCGTCGTCACCGTTTTGATCACGACTCGCCTCCCCTGCTCATCCACGCTCTCTGTCACATGCTCCTCCGTCTTAGGCTCGGGTAGCTGTATGTCCATTATGAGCTCTTCAATGTCTTTGGCTGTTTTCTGTGTCATTGTTGGCTCCGTGGTTGGCTCCTCAACTTCTTCAATCACCTGGTCTCCCAGATAAACTGTCCGGAAGATCCGACGGTGGATTTTCTCATAGATCACGAGATCACCTGAATCAGTCGTTTCGGTCTCGTACGTGGTCGTGGTGACGGTTCGCGTGACCACCCGACGTCCATCAGGCTCTGTGTGTTCGACAACGTCCTCTGTAGTCGATGGTTCGGGCAGACGGATCTCGTCCTTCTCAGCCGTTGTCGTTTTTGGCATCTCCTTTGTGTCCGGCCGGCTACTTACCTTGACGGGAGCCTCATTGACTTCTGCGGCATTGGTGCTGCTGGTACTGTCCGGTTCATCAATCTGCTCAATGACTTCGTCCCCAGCATAAATTGTCCGATGAACTCGCCGCTGCACCTTTTCCAAAATCACAATGTTACCCTCATCATCGCTTTGCTTCTCGTACGTGGTGGTCGTCACCGTTTTGATCACGACTCGCCTCCCCTGCTCATCCACGCTCTCTGTCACATGCTCCTCCGTCTTGGGCTCGGGTAGCTGTATGTCCACTACGAGCTCTTCAATGTCTTTGGCTGTTTTCTTTGTCATTGTTGGCTCCGT
Organism: Pollicipes pollicipes; assembly: GCF_011947565.3. Taxonomy (NCBI): domain Eukaryota; kingdom Metazoa; phylum Arthropoda; class Thecostraca; order Pollicipedomorpha; family Pollicipedidae; genus Pollicipes; species Pollicipes pollicipes. The sequence goes on along the minus strand of NW_023596638.1, from coordinate 32,863 downwards.
GGTTGGCTCCTCAACTTCTTCAATCACCTGGTCTCCCAGATAAACTGTCCGGAAGATCCGACGGTGGATTTTCTCATAGATCACGAGATCACCTGAATCAGTCGTTTCGGTCTCGTACGTGGTCGTGGTGACGGTTCGCGTGACCACCCGACGTCCATCAGGCTCTGTGTGTTCGACAACGTCCTCTGTAGTCGATGGTTCGGGCAGTCTCACCTTTTCCGTTGCAACCGCCGCCAGCTTTGGCTGCTCCATTGTGTCCTGAATGTCGAGTTTTTTCAAAGGTGCTTCGCGCATGTCCACAGCAGAGGTGCTGACAGGTTCATCAACTTCTTCGATGACTTGGTCTCCAATATAAATTGTTCGGTAGACTCGTCGCTGCACTTTTTCCAGAATCACCACGGCGCCTTCATCATCCGTCTGCTTTTCGTACGTCGTTGTCGTCACTGTTTTGGTCACAATTCTTCTTCCCTGATCATCCGTGCTCTCCTGGACCTCTTCTTCCGTTTTGGGCTCCGGTAGTTCGGCATCCACACGCATATTTTGCTTTGAGAGCTTATGAATTTCCTCCGCAGTTTTCTTGGTTACCGTCGGTTCTGGCGTCGGCTCCTCCACTTCTTCCACAAGTTGGTCTCCATCGTACACCGTGCGTAGGATCCGACGGTGAACTTTCTCATAGACTACGACATCATCTGTCTCGGTCATCATGGCATCATACGTAGTCGTTATGATGGTTTTGGTGACAACCCGTCGACCATCCGGCTCGGTATGCTCCACGACGTCTTCAACAACTGACGGCTTCGGGATCAGGAGTGTATTCGTGAGAGCACCCGTTGTGGGCGGCTGTTTTTCTACAAGACTTTCGACGTCAGTTCGGGACCTGCGTGATACGTCTGGTTCCGGTGTGGGATCTTTGATGACCTCAACCACCTGACCGTCCACGTATACCGTATGCATAACGCGTCGGCACACATTCTCGAGCACCGTGATGCTTCCGTCGCTCTCGCACTTCTTTTCGTACGTGACAGTAGTGGTGGTTTTTTCGACGACCGTTCGGCCTTGTTCGTCGATGTACTCGCGCTCCTCCTCCGTGACACGCGGTTCCGGAAGCACAAAGTCACGTGCAGGGTCCCACGTCAACTGGTCAGCGTTCTCCGCGGACGTCTCCTCCACGACTTCTTCCCCGTCCCTGTATGTTATTCTGGTGGTGTGAGCTTTCTCTAGAATAACTGGGGTCCCATCATCATCTCTGCCCTCCTCGTACGTCGTTCTTGTGATGGTCTTGATCGTAACTCTTCTTCCGTTCTCATCGACCCGAGATTCGACGTGTTCTTCGGTTTTCGGCTCGGGGATCTCAAGGACATATTCAACAGATTTCTTCCTCGAAGGGTCCCGAATCTCTTCAACAATCTCTTTACCATCAACGAACACGGTACGGAATACCCTTTTCTGGACCTTCTCTAATATCACCACATTTCCATCTCCATCCCTGTCTTGTTCATATGTTGTGGTATAAACAGATCGTATCACAACTCTCCTGCCAAGGTCATCGACGTGCTCCTCCACCTCCTCCCTCTCAGTTGATGGAGGCAATTCGATGTTCTCTTCTACATCATCCGGGGCATCAATAGTCTCTTCGACAATCTTACCATCAACGTACACTGTTCTCTGCACCCTTTTCTGTATCTTCTCAAGGATTACAGGACTTCCATCTTCATCTTCAGTCTCTTCATATGCGGTCCTAATGGTAGTTCGCACAACAACGCGCCTGCCTTCTTCGTCAACGAACTCTTGCACATTAGTAGTTTCGGACGGTTCAGGAATCTGAAAGTTTTCATCGACGTACATAACATTCGAGTCCTTTGCATCTGGTCCGGCGTCTGGCTCCTCCAGCTGCTCTGAGACCACTTCTCCGTCCACATAAATCGTTCTCTGCACTCGCCGATGAACCTTTTCCAAAATGACAGTATTCCCCCCGTCGTCGTCCGTCTGTTCGTACGTTGTCGTAATCGTCGTCGTCACAACGACCCGCCGTCCTTCGGCATCCTCGTACTCTTCCGTTCGCGTCTCCGTCTTGGGCTCCGGCAGCTCGAAATCCTCACTGACATACTCGACCACCGGCGCCGACCCACTGGGCGGCTCCGAAGGCGGCGAGTCCAGCTCGCTCTCCTCCACCACCTGGCCGTCTAAGTACACGGTCTTCTGACGACGACGATGCACGCGCTCCAGGATCACCACCTCGTTGTCAGCGTTCTCTTGTCGCTCGAACGTGCTGGTCACGGTGGTGGTGATGACCACACGGCGGCCCAGCTCGTCCTCGTACTCCTCCACCTCGGTCCGTACACTGGGCTCGGGCAGCTCGGGCTCCAGCTGCTGCCGGCTCCACTCGTCGGGGGACAGAGCCTCGCTCCTCTCCGACTCGGTCACCTGCGGCGGCTGGCCGTCTGTCTGGCGGCAGACGCGTTCAGTCACGCGACGCACCACCACCGGCCGACCCTCGGCGTCCACTGTGTCCTCGTAGGTGGTGGTGGTAGTGGTGGTCGCCACAGTCGGCCGCCCCTCGGCATCCAGCAGGCGCTCCTCACTCGTCTTCACCTGCGGCTGACGAGCGACCGGTTTGCTGTCGCTGCGCACCTCCGTGCGCACCTGCTCGACGAACACAGGTGCGCCTGTCTCATCCAGCGACTGGGCGATCTCGGAGCTGGTAGAACGTTCGACGCGATGAGTGTTTCCCCGCTCGTCAACGCGTGTCTCTTGCAATGACTCACCAGATGACTTCTTCGACCGACGCCTCGGCCGCTTTTGGCTTTTGTCCATTATCTGATGACAGAAAGTGGTGTTAGCCCTAGGTGACGCAGAGACCTGCGACGTCAACACATAAACCACAGTATTGTCGACCACGCGTACGTGAAACTTCTACGCCACCTTAAAGCGCTTATGCGTGTATAACTAATAACACAGTCACGGCTAATCACTGCATTACGGTCTGTCTTACACAAAATACAAATAAAGCAAGATAACTACCAACGTCAGTATATGTTAAGGCGTTCTCTTATTCACCACCATCTCGCCAGGTCCACAGCCACGATTCCCAGAGGAATAAGCCTACTAGCTCCGACCCAGTCTAGCCGCTGACCTCGCAGCCAGTCTGGTGGCTGAAGAGACGTTTGTACCAAGTGACAAGATAGGGGGGTTGGGCGGCACCAACGAAAATCCTCACGCCAGATTTCTAACCTCTTTGTTTAAACGGTAAGTCAGCTTCTCCCTCTGCACTTCCCAATCCATTTCTGTCTCTCCAAGTATTTGTGCCTGCATCTCCATATATTTTACCATCCCTCTAACTCCCTCGCTCTCTCTGTACTTCTCTTGTCTGGTGGCGCTGTAAGTCCATATCAATACGCTAGCCATGACGCAGCGACGGGGCCGACCTGACACACATCTCTATGTTTAGGTTACGTGGGAGGGGGAAACCACTGCTTCGGCCCGATGTCGCGGCCGCATCAGGCGGCAGGCGGCAGGCGGCAGGCGACATGGGCAGGGCAGGGTGGAACTCGCCGCATAGCAACCGCTGCTTGAAGACCTATCTATATTCACCGCACCGCGGTGAAAATAAACAATGATTACTGGCGTCGTCAAGAGCACGACAGCCTGCCTGCTACGGACCACCAGCTGAGATGGCAATCTTGATGCTTCCCACGAGCTTATTCTTGAGAACGCTCCTTTTCCTTTGGCGCTTAGTCACGCAGCACACACTATATGCAGCATGATGTTCCTGGGCTTTTGGCCTGGTTTCCAACGGTGTCGTGTATGCTCATTGGATGCTAGTTGAGATTAAAGAAATAAATTTTCTGCTAGTGAGACGCCTTTTGTTGCGTTAGACGCGCAATGCAATTAAGGGTGTTATTTTCATCGTCATGTAGGTGATACCAGAAATAGGCCAAAAGACCTCGTGGCTTTCGGGAACCCGTACAAATGTGACTTATAAATGCGTTGTAATATCCTCCTTTCATGAATACATCAGGCAGAATGAAATGGTGTCAAGCGTCCGCGCAGCAAGTTGAGTGAGGTTGGCTACTTGAAGGAAGTGAATGGGTTGGACGTTTTGGATGCTTTTAATTCACATGGAGCGACCACGGCATACTACGTGGAATGACGATCACATCACAAAATCACAATCAAAGTTCTGCTTTAAAATTAGGCATGCACTCGAGAGGGTCCATATTCATTACATTTCCAAATTTAGCAGCATGCGTAAACACGGCTATATCGTTGTCAGCTTTGAGCCCAGGTAAGCTTGAGACATACCTCGGTCATCGGCGTGATAATCAACCATCGCTGCAATGATCTGCTATCGGCGTGATCATCAACCACCGGTGTAATGACCTGCTATCGGCGTGATAATCAACCACTGACGTGATGATCAGACATCGGTGTGATGATCTGCCATTGGCGTGATAGCCAACCACTGGCGTGATGATCGGTCATCAACGTGATGATCAGCCATCGGTGTGGTGATCTGCCATTGGCGTGATAATCAACCATTGGCATGATGATCGGTCATTAATGTGATGATCAGCCATCGGTGTGATGATCTGCCATTGGCGTGATAGTCAACCACTGACGTGATGATCGGCCATTAACGTGATGATCAGCCATCGGTGTGATGATCTGCCATTGACGCGATAGTCAACCACTGGCGTGATGATCGGCCATTAACGTGATGATCAGCCATCGGTGTGATGATCTGCCATTGGCGTGATAGTCAACCACTGGCGTGATGATCGGTCATTAACGTGATGATCAGCCATCGGTGTGATGATCTGCCATTAGCGTAATAGTCAACCGTCGGTGCGATGTTGGGCCATCCACGTAATAATTGCACACCAGTGTGATCATCTGCCATCATGGGAATACGACTGGAGGACGGGTCGCTCCGGACAGCTCCCAGGACGCGGCTGCCCCCGAGAGCGCCGCGCTGCACGGGGAGGGCAGACCGCTCCCAGGACGCGGCTGCCCCCCGAGAGCGCCGCGCTGCACGGGGAGGGCAGACCGCTCCGAACCGCTCCCAGGACGCGACTGTCCCTGACAGCGTGGTGCTGCACCGGGAGGCGCGGTGCCACGTGCAGCGGCCTGTCTCCGGACGGATCAAGCAAATTTAAGCAGTCAGCAAGACACAGGCACTGGCCTTGCCGGGCCCGCTGGCTGCTGGTTCCAGATGCATATGTTGAGAAAGATGTTCGCCAGCTCTTGGCATGGACTCCAAACACTGTTAGATTGTTCATCGTGGAATCACTTGATCTGGACAGCAGCGAAGCATCCTAACACCGCCCTCTGCCGTCGGGGAACCTTCGTCTTCAATATAGCTTTAACGCGCTATCTCCATTTCAGGAACACTTCAGCGGCAAGGCTATATGACACTTCCGACTAGCCGTTCATATACAGCGCGAGCTTACGTTGAGATGGCCCACCCAGCAACCAGTGCCCTGGAAAGATGAAAGCCGGAAGACATTTGCTGCGTGAATCGAAAAACCTCGCAACTGCAGGCGCTGCATATCAATCAAAATCACCCATTCTCAACAGCTGGAACTGGCATCGGAGCGCACAGGATCATCAGCCGCACTGCAACTAAGCAGCCAGAATGATGCAATTTGCAGCCGGTGCCGTGCAGCGCAGTCCGGTGCCGCGTAGCGTCCGCGGACCGCGCGGCTGAGGCGGCGGCGGTCGGCCGCGCCCCCGCAGCACCGCGCGCCATGGGGCACGTGTCGCGCCGGCGGTCGGCCGTGCCCCGCAGCACCGCGCGCCATGGGGCACGTGTCGCGCCGGCGGTCGGCCGCGCCCCGCAGCACCGCGCGCCATGGGGCACGTGTCGCGCCGGCGGTCGGCCGCGCCCCGCAGCACCGCGCGCCATGGGACACGTGTCGCGCCGGCGGTCGGCCGTGCCCCGCAGCACCGCGCGCCATGGGGCACGTGTCGCGCCGGCGGTCGGCCGCGCCCCGCAGCACCGCGCGCCATGGGACACGTGTCGCGCCGGCGGTCGGCCGCGCCCCTGCAGCACCGCGCGCCATGGGGCACGTGTCGCGCCGGCGGTCGGCCGCGCCCCGCAGCACCGCGCGCCATGGGGCACGTGTCGCGCCGGGGGTCGGCCGCGCCCCGCAGCACCGCGCGCCATGGGACACGTGTCGCGCCGGCGCGCGCCGTCCCCATGGCCGCCGCCCCACCGCCCCCTTCATCGACCCGAAGCCGGCCGGCCGCCGAGCGCCGGCCGCCGATCACCGGCCGTCGGCACCGGGTCGGAACCGAGCCACCGCTGCCGGGCTGGCGCCAATTCTGGACGCCGCCACCCTCGCCCCTCACGTGACGGACGCGGGTGCGCCGTCCGGAGACGTGACACACACCGACGGGGGTGGACAAACCGGCATGCATGGACCGGACACTGCTGTGCACGTGGCGCAAGGCGAGCAGAGATGTTGAACGTCGAAAACGCCGTCTTCGGCACATAATATGACACTGAGATAGAATAAGCAGCAGTGCGCAGAGGAAATGGGTGCCACGCTTTGGACGATACGTCATCAACAGAATGTGTCGAATATAGCTCAGGACAAGGCATCCGAAGCAACGGTGTAGTGACGTCTAAACGGAATTATAAACGACTTCCGACGCACAGAACTCCCACTGGCTATCACCCAGCCCCTCGAGACAGCGCGCGTGAGGACGCTTATCACGTAGTGTGTTGCATGAGCCGATAAATGATGCGACGATAGAGCAGGATCATCGCACTTCTGAGCCAATGAGCGCCAACTGGCTGGACCACAGCACAAGCTGATGGAACATCGGCTTCAGCTCACAACTGCCACACCATGTAAATTGGGAGCAATTCATCCGAATGGTCGCTCGAGGCCAACGAGGCCGATTTAAGGAAGCACGCAACAGATGGGAAGTCTACATTTTAGCTGCTAAAGAAATGTGTCCCTGGTAAAACAGCCATAGCTGAAATGTAGTGCCCGTGACACCACACATGGCGACAATATCACACACGCAGACGCAAAACCACACACAAAATGTCCCGGCCGCCAGGATGGTTCATTTCTGTAACTCCACTCTTGGAACCAGACTAACCTAAACACCCGAAATGGCCCAAGTATCGACGCAATCTACAATAATGCTAGCGGCCAGCAGGCCGCCGCGGGCGGCGGGGCGGCGTTCTGCAAGGCTGCCAGCAGGCCACCCAGCGCGTCCCTCACGCGCACGTTCCACAGACGACTTCTGCTGCAGGCACTGGCGCCGGCGAGGCGACGCCAGCAGCTTGACAGAGCGCGCTGCAGACGGTCAGAAACACCGCAGGAGCCGTTCACCGAGGGGAGGCCCCGGCCGGCCCCCCCCCCCCCCCCCCCTCCAGAGACGCGCCGCATACGACACTAGGTCACCGCTGCAGACGGCCAGGAACATCGCAGCGGCCGTTCACCTAGGGGAGGTGCTAGTCTGGCCTCCTCCTACAGAGCCGCGCTGCATACGACACTAGATCACCGAAGCTGCGTTGGTCCCACACGGATGTGCAGGTCACGACCTGAGACCCACCACCCGTGGCGCAGAGATGGCGTGAGCAGCTGTCGACCCAGAAACAATCCGTGCACGCCGTCCCCCGGCGCCGCCGCCGGCCTATTGATTGGTCGTCGGGGTGGCCCACGCGGACCCGCCCTGACCCGGCCCGCCGGCATGGTTCCCACCGCTGCGGGACGGAGAGCCGAGCTGAGGCACCAGGACGGCCTCGCCAGCGGCAGCCGGCGGCGCCCCCAGCCGTACTGCCTGCGGCTGTCGTGTGCGCAGGCCGTGCCGACCAGCGAGCCGTTACAGCAGCCCGGGGGGAGGGGCGGCGCTCCGGCCCGCCGGCACGGCTCCCACCGCTGCGGGCCGGAGAGCCGAGCTGAGGCATCAGGAGGCCTCGCCAGCGGCAGCCGGCGGCGCCCCCAGCCGTACTGCCTGCGGCTGTCGTGTGCTCAGGCCGTGCTGACCGGCGAGCCGTTACAGCAGCCCGGGGGGAGGGGCGGCGCTCCGGCGCTCCGGCACCACGCACCGGAGCCATGGGCGAGGTCAATGGCGGCACGTGGGCCGGTAACGGGCGCCGCAGCCTTGCAGAACGCCGCCCGCCGCCCGCGGCGGCCGGCTGGCCGCTTCAAGGCGCGTCACCGCCTCCGGGCCCGCGGCGCTAAACGCCCGTGACTGGTGGAGTGCCAGAGGCGAGGATTCCAGCCGCGGGTACAGCCTGCGCTCGAGGCCGTTGCACTGTGTCACTCAACGGCAAGCACGACGACGCGTTTCAATAATTATCTGAGTGATTACAAAGCCCGGATTGCAAGCAGTGATTTGACTAACTAATGAACAGCATGACGCAACTCGCCAACTAATTTGCTGCGGCAGTACCGAACGCTCAGCCCGTTAAACCGCACATCTGCTATTCACAGCCGCAGCTCCAGTTCAACTAGCTGTGGATGGCGGTAATTTATTCATGATACGTGCCGCGACTCCCCACCACCGGGCCACCCGGCCACGCCGCGGACCGCGCGGGCGGACCAGTCCACCGCGGACCGCGCGGGGCAAACCAGTCCACCGCGGACCGAGCGGGGCGGACCAGTCCACCGCGGACCGCGCGGGGCGAACCAGTCCACCGCGGACCGAGCGGGGCGGACCAGTCCACCGCGGACCGCGCGGGGCGAACCAGTCCACCGCGGACCGAGCGGGGCGGACCAGTCCACCGCGGACCACGCGAGGCGAACCAGCCCACCGCTGGATGCTGGCTGACTCCACGGAACGCCGGTGACCTGTGCCCGGGACCGCGGGGCTCCCAGTCGCTCGGTCACTCCGCTGGATGCCGGCTGACTTCACGGAACGCCGGGTGACCTGTGCCCGGGACCGTGGGGCTCCCAGTCGCTCGGTCACTCTCCCGCCGAGCAGCCGACCACAAAAACGTCGGAATGCGACGCGCGCGAAGCAGGCAGGTGACGCCGTCCCAGATGCTAGGGTATACTGTTCATACTGAGTTTACTTCTCGTGCGCCCGTTGAGCCCTTGTTCGCTCAGCTGCCATGTACCGGTCCGGCTCGCGCAAGCGCCTGCGACCATGAGTCATGACGAACACCAGCGATACGTGCATGCGGTTCAGCAATGACCAGCCCATATGAAAAAACCTATAATTTCCCTTCAGATCATGCCAGAAATATGCCGGCATCTTTCGCCGCGAACGCACGGCCTCTAGAATGTAACAGGCCCATGGGACCGAGCATCTCATTTATGCCTTTATAACACGAAATGCTTGCATCATTCAGCACCACCTCCTGGGCGCTGTCCCACGGGTACTCTCGCCTCCGAACCCCAGCGAAACCGCACGGTCCGCACACATCCTGTACTGTTTATGAGAGCGTCGGAAATTAATCACAATCTGCCACATCATCCGGCCGCCGACGCCGCACCGTTCCCGGAGGCGGCCGGCCGGTCTGGCGCCATCGGCACTGCCAAACCGAGCCTCCCTCCCCATAACTCCAGCATGCGCCGTCGAACGCGCCGCCCGGCCGACCAGGCCCGCCATCTGCAGCGCTCGGTGGCGGTCGCACCGAGCAAGGCATGTACCCGGGATATTAACGTGCAATATTATATATATATATATATATATATATATATATATATATATATATATCGCTTTTGATTGGACGAAAAGGGATCCGGATTCCAAAGCATCCCCGCACAATATCGCGTGCAAAAGCCGTACCTTATCTTATCGTGGACAATCGGCGGCTCTGCCCCTTCCTGCAGCGCTCTCCCAGCGGCACGTCAGGGCCGCACTGCGGCGTCAGAACGACCTCACGGCGTCAGGTCCGCACTACGGCGTCAGGTCCGCACTACAGTGCGTCAGGTCCGCACTAAGGCGTCAGGTCCGAACCACAGAGCCGTCAGGTCCGCACTACGGCGTCGTCAGGTCCGCACTGCGACGTCAGGCGAGTAGACGGTCGCCGCCACTGCACCACTCCCCGGGTCGTACTGGGCCTGGCGGCGGGCCGGCCGGCCGGCCGGCGCGCTGCAGGGGCGCCGGCGGGGGCTGGCAGCCGGCGCCGCCTGACGTCACCGCCACGCCGCCCCACCTGCCCCCGGCTTCGCTGCCCTCCAGCGGACGCGTCGAGCGTGCTGGCCCGCCGTCACGGCGCCGACGGCGGCCGCGCGCCGCTCGGGGCGCGGTACATGACCCGAGGAAACATCACGCGCCGGGCAGGGGCGGCCCGGAAGCAACCATGACACCACCAGCTGACCCAATGTCCTTGTGATGTCCCCAATACCCATCCTCGGGTTCATGGCGCGCTGTGGCTGATAATGGTGCCAGAGTGGCGGCACTAGCAGAGCTTAAACCCCTCGCATTCTGATAAAATCCCGATAAAGCAGAGATTAGACGCGCTGTGTCATGTACACAATAATAAAAATAAACCATGACGTTGGCCCCGAGACCGCGGATCATGCTCCCTCGACGCCGGCGAGACGGAGTTGAGGCCTACCCTACACGGTTTCTCTCTGGTCGGAGCCAGCCGGCCGGCCACAGCGGGCCCGACATCGATTCCCCATTGATCCGGCGCCAGACAACGGGCCGGCCGCTGTGCAGTTGCATGACCTTGGCCGGCAGATCCGCGGCTGCGGGGTGCGGTCGGGCGCGTCCCGACGCGCGCCGGCCGGCCGGGGCGCGGCGGGGGCGGAGCGGCGCGCCGGCCGCGCCGAGTCACGTGGCCGGACCGGCGCGGCCGCGTCCGCGCCGGTCCGATGATGCCGGAAACCGCCACCGCGATGGGGCTTCCGCCCGCCCCAGCTGGAGGCGCCGGAGGAGCGGACGGAGAGGCAGACGGCGACGGAGCCGACGTGGCTCGTCGGCGCGGCGCGTCGAAGCTGGTAGAATCGTCCAGAAAGGCGAAATTACGGAGAATGGTTTTCACGAGTCAGCGTTGGTACACCGTTCATTCCAGTGGAGGCTTGACAGTGCAATGCTATTGCAAAAACGACCTAAATGAGACGACACAACATCGCCCCCTGCGCAGCGGTCAGGGAATGCCACGAGAAAGCGTGTGATGGTCCCTGAATGTACTTCAAGCATTCCTCCGTATGACCGCTGGGCGTCGCTACCGAGTGATCGGCCCATCGAGACGTTCGCACGACACGGTGCGGTACTGGCGGGTCTGCTGGCGGGCAGGCCACGCCGGCCGTGTCAGCGGCACGCACACTGAGGTCGACGCCGACCATCCGGCGGCGCCTCCCATTGTGCGGTCGGCCGTCGGCAACAGCGACCGACGACGCCAGACTGTGTCGGAGCCTGGCGCAGCGGAGCGGCGCCGCCGACAGAATGGCGGTCGTCTGGCGAGGAGCGCCCGGTGGAGGGCAGAGCTGCGGGACAGGCGCCGCCAAGTTCCCCGACCGACGGAATGACGGTCGCCTGGCGAGGAGCGCCTGGTAGCGAGCGGGGATGGAGCCTGGGCGTCCAGAGCGGCTTTCGTCACACTCCCGTAAGGGCGTGACTGCAGACATATGGATCAGGCAGCACATGTACGATAGCTGCTGGGAAAAATGCTTAGTGGGGCGTCTCTTGCTCAAAACAGGCAGGAGCCGCATTTCAGAGCAAAAGCAAAGACGCCTGATGTGTGCATTTGTTTGCTATGTGGTCTTAACATATCAACTACAAGATAGATTTCCATGGTATGCTTTTCAGAAGCTCGGTCCGCCCGTGTTTGCTGCGCCGTCGTCCCGGCCGACAGATGACGAGGGACACGCCGTCGTCCCTGCTGACAGATGGGGAACAGGCTGTCGCTCCGGCCGACAGATGACGGGGAACGCGCTGTCGTTCCGGCCGACAGATGACGGGGAACGCGCTGTTGTCCCGGCCGACGGATGACGGGGAACGCGCCGTCGTTCCTGCCGACAGATGACGGGGGGACACGCCGCCGTCCCGGCCGACAGATGACGGGGGAAGTGCCGCCGTCTCGGCCGACAGATGACGGGGGACGCGCCGTCGGATAGATGACGGGGGGACGCGCCGCCGTCCCGGCCGACAGATGACGGGGGGACACGCCGCCGTCCCGGCCGACAGATGACGGGGGACACGCCGCCGTCCCGGCCGACAGATGACTGGGGGACACGCCGCCGTCCAGGCCGACAGATGACGGGGGACACGCCGCCGTCTCGGCCGACAGATGACGGGGGGACACGCCGCCGTCCCGGCCGACAGATGACGGGGGGACACGCCGCCGTCCCAGCCGACAGATAACGGGGGACACGCCACCGCCCCGGCCGACAGATGACGGGGGACACGCCGCCGTCCCGGCCGACAGATGACGGGGGGACACGCCGCCGTCCCAGCCGACAGATGACGGGGGGACACGCCGCCGTCCCGGCCGACAGATGACGGGGGACACGCCACCGCCCCGGCCGACAGATGACGGAGGACACGCCGTCGTCCCGGCCGACAGATGACGGGGGACGCGCCCCGACAGATGACGGGGGACGCACCCCGACGGATGACGGGGGACGCGCTGTCGTTCCGGCCGACAGATGACGGGGGACGCGCCGGCGCCGCGGGAGACGTGCCAGCGCCGTGTTTGGCTTGGCTCGCAGCTACGTCCGGCGACCAAAGGCGACGCCAACATGTCAGCAGCTGACAGGCCGCTGTTGCAGCTGCCGAGCTGCGGCCGTGGACGGACGCGTCGCTGGGGTCAGAGACAGCACCACTGACTGAGGTCAGACAGGGAACCACACTGACTGGGGTTAGCTACAAGGACACTCACCGAGGTCAAAAAAGTCCCACTCGCTGCAAAAGCCATAGGACCATCCGCTGAGATCAAACGCAGGAGTGCTTACTGAAATGAACTCCTGCAATTCCAAAATAATACTGAATCCAATGAATAGATCAGCCCAGGCTTGTGACTCGCGCGACATATCCCGGGAATGGCTCGTGGCCAGAAGTCTATCGTTCGGCGGCGTCCGACTGGCAGCCTGTCCTCTGGTCCTGCCAGAGCCCAAGTGGTCAGGTGACCAGCCTGTCGCCTGGTCTAGTCGGGGCCTGATCGGTCACGTGACCAGCCTGTCATCTGGTCTGGCCAGGGCCCAGATGGTCAGGTGACCCGCCTGTCACGTGGTCTGGCCAGAGCCCAGCTGGTTACGTGACCAGCCTGTCACGAGGTCTGGTCAGATGACCAGCGCTACGGTGCGCTAATCCTGCCACAAGTACGAGCTCAAATGAAGTGAAGCTCATGACGCTCTCGCTCCGTGGTGGGACCGCCTGGAGTGAGCCAGCCCTCTCCCATGGAGGGCCTCCCTTCACCCTGGCGGGGCTGACCTAGTAACCGGACCGTCCGACTATCACCGCCTGAATCTGCGTCTGCTTCGACGGACAAAAACCTCGCCGACGGCACCGAAAGGCCCACTTCTGAGAGCGGCACAGGCGGCGGCGGACGCCGGGCCGCCGGGCGAAGGCCCACCGGCAGCCGCTGCCGAGTCACCGGTCAGATCTGGACCCGGTCACGTGCAGGGCTCACTGAGTCAGCACCGCCTGCTCCCGCTGACTCACCACGACTCCGAGAAGTCCGAGTCAGTGCCCCACGAGGCCCGAAGGCACGCTCCTGGGGGAACCTCTCACGCGGAGTTCCAGATTCCGCGCGCCCCGTGTGCTCGCCCGCCACCTCACATATGCGCTGCCGGGTGAGGAGACGGCCGGCAAAGCCACGTGGGCACGTGGTCGCCACGGTCGTGCCGGCGCCGCGACCTTCGCAGCCGGCGGCTGCGGAAGCAGCGGCGGGCCAAACAAAACCACTGGTCCATCCCCCGGCCGGCGGCCAATCCGTTCAATCACCCGGCGCCGGCCGGGACCTTGGGCGATGCCGCGCGCCCAGTCATGCCGCCTCACGTGGCTGCGCCGGCGCCGGGCCGGGCCGGGCCGCACAGCGGCGGCGCGGCGGCGGCGGCGGCGGCGGCGGCGGCGGCGGCCCGCCAGACGGCCTGGCGGGCCGCGCCGGTCACGCGGCGCGCTCGGACAGCCCGGCGAGCCGTCACGCGAGGCGAGGCCAGAGCGATCGCGACGAGCCGCCGCAGAGCGACCAGGCAGACACCGAAGGGCCGCGAAAGGAACCAACATCTGAATGCGTGGACTGCGCGGAGACGCCCCTAGAGCCATACACCCGGGCACGCGTGATCGACGCTTGAGGGGGGGGGGGGGGGGAGGGAGCGCCCCGTCACAGCCCAGCGGCCATCAGCTGATCGCGCGGCCGCTCTAATGAATGAGGCCGCCCAGGTGACTGCGCCAGTATATGGCATCACCTCTTGCTGGGACAGACGACAAGGTCGTTCACCTGGGCTGGTCCAGCTTGGACAGACAGGACCAGACGGTCGTGATGTCTCCTGACCTGCATGCATTACGTACCGACAACGAATGGTGCGTATAACGGATACGAGAGCAGAGGCCGAAGGTCATGCCCACAGGCCATAGACTCAAAGGCAGAAAGGGAAGGGCGGCAAAAACCTTGTATTTTAAACGTTTAATAACATTTGCTCAACACTGGAGCTTTCGCATTGGTGAGGGGGGGGGGGGGGGCGGGCAGATACCTTCCTAACCTTCACACAAACTCAGCACGTAAACGGTCTACCGAAATTCACGGCATGAATTAACATCCAACTAGACAGCCTAATGCCTCCCCGAACCCCTCCAGAAAGTTCTATAATCGCTTCACTGCGTTGCGCGGAGCGGCTTTGCTGAATGACGTAGCGCGGATTGGCACTGAAGCGAGTTTTGCTAAACGCTAAAACATCCTGCTTATTCAGCCCTCTTCCGTCTCTGCATGAATGCATCAGCCAGAGCGAAAACGGCCTTCAGAACCAGACGTCGACCTTAGAGGCTGGCCAAAGGCCATCAGGTGATCTCTGCAGAATACGAGGGAACACCGGGAGCAGTGAGCGCATTCCCAAGCTCGCATTGCAGACGTTCTTCCACTCCCACACCGATCAACGCTGAGCCGGCGGTGGCGGCGGCAACGGGGGGGGGGGGGGGAGAGGAGCCGGAACGTCGGCGGGGTGACGGCGTCGCTGCTCTGGCCCGGCGCCAGCCGACGCCGCGGGCCTGGCACCGCCCGGCGCCTCGTCCTCGCCGGCAGCAAAACGGCCGACGGTCCGGTGAGACCAAAGCCCGACGGTGGCGCCGCCCTGGCGGCGAGCGGCCGAAGCTGGGCGCCGCTGCCGTTCATGGTCCGCCGTCCGCCTGTGTGCCGCATTTCCTGGCCAGGTCCGCGTCGCCGCGCGCTGACCCTCTGACCGATATGACGTCACCGGACGAGGGTCCGTGGGTGTCGGGCTGCACGGGACAGGACGCACACGTGGCGCGGGACCGGCTGCCGGCCGGCCGGCTGGCGAGCGCGGCGGCACGTATCGACCGGCGTCCCTGACCCTGACCCTGAGAGCCACGGCAGCCCGGCTGCCAGCACGACTGTCAGTCATATATCGTGACCACCAATAAAGGATTTCTGCATTTGCGTCCGCGCAGTGCCGTACTTGCAGTCTAAAAAGTGATGTCATTAATTTCCCTCGGACATTTCAGCTGATGGGCTGCGAGAAGACACTTCCTGTGTTCAAAAGATTCACCACCTGACCTATCAGTTTGCCATCGCAGAAACTTGGATGATGCTACTGAACAGGCTCGAACATGCAAAGCATATTCTGCGAAGCAGGCATTTCAGAGCACGGAGGCACGTCCTGGGCCTCTCATTGCCATGCAGGCCTGTGCTCCCAGCGCGGCGCGGCGTGCGGCGACGGAGCGCCGGCCAAGGTGAGCCAATGTCAGCCGACGGGCGACGAGGGCGGGCGCCGCGCGCTCTCGCCCGCACACCGGCCGCCGACATCCCGGGCTTGGGGCCGATCGCCGCTCACATCGGCACACCGCGGCAACACCGGCGACGGTCCCCAGCCGCACGCCATCTGCACATAGCCAGGTCTGTTGGCTTGTTACAGACCGAGTCTGCCCGCTGAGGGAGCGGAGAGGCCGTGCTGTTCGGCAGTAGAGCCGGTGAACTCCGCGGACCAGCGTCCCCGCGAACACAGCGGAGACTGAAGCTCCGACAGCCTTCCGACCGTTCCCTGGGAATCCTCGACAATCCCTGGCGGCTGGAGTTACGCCCTAACTACTGTCCCAGCTGGGATGGTGACGGACAACTTGTCGGCTGCTGCACCTGTTGTTATCTGTTCAGCCTGCCAGACCCGGCCGGCTGCTGACCGGTGCCGGGTCAGCTGACCGCTGCTGACCGAGCTGGCGGATGCTGACCGGCGCCGGGTCAGCTGGCGGCTGCTGACCGATGCCCGGTCAGCTTTCGGTTGCCCGGCTGTCGCCGCTGGTCAGGAGGCTCGCCGGCCGCCCGGACCGCATCACCCGCCCGTCGGCCGACCGGCCTGCAGTGACCTTGCCGGCGTCAGCTGACCTTCGCCAGCCTGCGGACGAGGGGGCCCGCTGGACCGGCACCCACAGCCCGGGGCGCGCGGACCGCTGCTGATCGCGGAGCTGCTCGACGGTCTCACTGGCGCTCGCCGTCCGACGCGGCCATCACAGCAGGAGGCGCGCCGACTGCGCTCGTCGCGGCAGACACGGCACCGGCGTGGGTGTCAGAGCCCCGCAGCTGAGCCGAGTCAGCAACGGCAGCCCTGGAACCTGAGGTCCCCCGGGTCCTCAGGTCCAGTGCGCCTGCCGCACTCCACAGCCGAAGTCCAAAGGTCCCCTGGGCGCACCGGGCCAGCGCTCAGGCCCCGAGCGCCTATCGTACCCGTTCGTGAGAACGGGGCACCTCTGGCGCCAGGTCAGACGTGATGACCGAGCACATGCACGGCGATTACCGGCCGGGGTCGGCCGTGCCGGTGAGCCGCGGCACCCCGGCCAGGCGTGCCGGGGCCGGGCCCGGCCCGGGTCGCCGGCCGTGCAGACCACAACGGCCCGCCGCGGCCCGCTGCGGCCCCGCCGAGTCTACACGGCGCGACACGTGCAGCGCCGACCACTCCGGCCGGCTCCGAATAAGGTGCGAACGCCGAAGCCGCCGCCTGGCAAATATGGCCGTGGCCGCCGCACTACGGATGCCGTTCTCGCCAGCGCTGCGAGGTGACTTAGTAGCCGGACTGGCCGAACTGTACTGGCGGCGCTGACAGAACTGACAGGTCCGCAGCTTGGTCGAGTCAGCAACGGCAGCCCCGGAACCTGAGGTCCCCCGGGTCCTCGGTCCTCGCGCGCCTGCCGTGCCCAACGGTCCGAGCACCCAGAGGTCCCCTGGGTCCCCTGGGTCCAGCACGCCTGCCGCGCCACCAGTCCGAAACCTGAGGTCCCCTGGGTTCTTCGGTCTGCCCCCGCAAGCCAGTCCGAGCCCAAAGGTCCCCTGGCGTACCCATAGCAACGTACCCATGTTCGTTGTCTCCGGCAGGCATGCCATAAATGACGCATTGCATCCTGCGCCTGACCGTAGTGATCCCAAGGCTTCGGTATTGGCTTAAGCTATGAATGTAAGTATTCTCTCACCGGTCTGTCGTACCCTGCCGCACCTGGTAGACGCTATTTCATGTCGGCGATATCAACCATCGCCAGAATGGCCCGGATGACATAAACGACACCGGAGTGCTGCTCCATGTCGGCCATGCCCGGCATGACCGGACTGACCTGTTGTGGCCTGTAGTGACCTCGAAGGTCAGTCAGGCGGTGTCGCAGATCGGTCACATCCACCAGCAGACTGTCACGTTCAGGGCTTTCGGCGAGCTGCGAGGCAGACGCCTCCAACTCATTCACAGACTTCTCAATGTCCTGAGTCTGAAACAGGTCAGGCCGCGTGCTGAGTCAGCCATGAGACTAGCATACAGGACATAACAGTTCACGCTTCGCGTGCCGAAAAGATACATACCACCGCATGTACGTATATGCCGCACAACAAAACCGCAAACAAAAACCGCAAACATCACTCAGCTGTCATCGCCAACTAGAACAACGATATGACAGGATGTCAAAGATGTAACCAACACGCTTCACGTCCAGCTCCGATTCACTCAGCTGGCTCATGTTACGTTCAGGTAGACAGGAAAACTGTTTATTTGGTTTAAAAACGCCCGACATCCCGTCTGGCGGAGTTGTGTAAATATTTCACGGACGGCATCACAGCAGGCGCCGCGGGAGGCCGGGAGGTGCACGTCCACAACCGTTACAGGCGCCTATCAACAGCCCCGGTGAGCTGTGACACTTGGCAGCAGCAGGCGGCGACCGCCGATGGCAACGCTTTGATACCCGTCTCACACAGCTATCGAACAAACAGACCGGAGTTCGCCAAACCCACCGGCGCACTGCCACAGCACTGCATGGCCGGCAGCTGAGGGTGCATACCATACGTACACCAAAGGGGAGGGGGGGGGGGACGAACACTTCCCGCCTTTGAGATTTTTGCGCCAAACCGGCTTCGGCAGTTGGGTACCTGGAGTATGGACCATATTTGCAGCGAGCTTTCTCGAAGCACAACACCTGCACCCATGATACTCAAGAGAGTTTTTCAACACAAAACAACGTTCAGAGTGGTATCGAAGCTGCACTGTTGACCCGAGCCTGCCGCTGCCGCCCGGCCGGCTACACAGCCGCGCGCTCGGACACCTGACGCCGCCATGCCCGCTTCGCCGTCTGGCCGCCGGCCGGCATTGTGAGGCGCCGTCTGCAGCACTGACAGGCCGCACACGGGCCGTAAACAGGGACGGGGCACGCCTGGCCGGCACGACCGGGCATATCTGATAGGAGCGTGCCGGCCTGGCTGGACGGCCTTCGGACCCCGCTCCCTGGCGGACGGCGGCCAGTGCCACGGGTCCGCACGGGACACAGAAGGCGCCGCGTGCCGGGGCTAGCGCGTCCAAACAGTCTCGAACACCGACAGCCACGGAAGAAGACGGGGAAAACAGATCCTGGGGGGAGGGGAGACGGTTCGGGTCGAGGTCCGCCCTCGCCGGCTGCTGTGTCAAGGTCACGGAAGGTCCGACATCGGGCGAAGGAGACGGCTAGCGCGGTGGAATTGCGATTTTTGCGGCGTGGCCCGAGCTCAATTAAAAAAGGAACACGACGCACGTCGTCTGACACCCTTTCATGGAGCGCCAGTCACCAGAGAGGTCATATCAGCGTTCAAGTCTATGGCTCTACCGGGACTCAAACCTGGCCATTCCCACGTGATAGTCGAAGTTGCTAACCACTCGGTCATTGGACGCCCATGTTTTTTTTTATTCAGGCTTAACTGCGCAGTTCAATTCAACAAAAATGTTTTGAGAAACTCTCTTAAAATGTGAGAACAGCCTTACGGCGAAACAGGACGGGAGGTGGCTGCCTCGTGGGCCAAAAAGCACCCCAAAAGTTCTCCTGTCCCACAAGAGGCGCTGGGGACTGAGCCAAAGCGAGACGCGGACATCCATTGAACGCCGTGTTTCCATCGCAGCGGATGAGCCATGCTATGAACATATCGTGATGAGGAACGGAGCCCCATCATATGCTCACATGATTCTCCCGACTCGCTTTTGGATGGACATGAAGAAAATATGAAGTCTGCCTTACGCTTTCCAAAATAATTGTCCAAACTAAGAACCATAACTAATTTATCTATTAGCCCTTCCACCAGATACTTCGTCCATCCATAGGTGGTTGATCGTGCAAGTCAGGCGATGCTGTTACAAGCCAGGCTTCCTTGGAATTGAGCCCAAACACCTCATAAGCCCCGAGGATTTGCCGATTGACAGCCAAACAGGCGACAGAGATTTCATCATCGAGCTAGCACGCCGACACAGTCACGCTTGTGCACTTTTTCCGCTGGCACTGATGTCAGCTTTGGTCAACAAGGCAGACTAAGCAGTGCATCCGTTCTGTCGAACTAGATAAGCTCCGGTAAGCCGCCCCATAAGTGTTGATCCGTTCACTGTTAAAAGCCGGTGCTGATTGCCACCTGGTATCACCGTCTGACGGTATGGTCATATCGGGGAGATATTCCGAAGATCATAAGGAACGGGGCCCGCACGCCGCGCTGCATATGGTAGGGGAGATGGGGCACGAAACACGGAGCGACGGCAAAACAAGAAAAGGGACGGAAAAGACCTGACAAATGTTATCGACGAACTCTGCGAAATCTAGCGGATATAGAAATATTTTTGAGGTGTGTTCCAGTACTTACCAACACAGATGATGCCTCATGGCTATATCAGTGATGTTTAAGTGCGAAAACAGAAATCTGTCGTCGAAATAGAACTCTGTCCTCGAAAATAAAAATATTGTCACTTTAACGTCAATGAGATGTAAAGGCCTGCCTAGGATTTCGCGCAACAGTGTTAAATTCGACTTCGTCGATCGAGAGGACCTGGATTCAGAAGGAGTCTTGGGTGGTCCGGAGGAAGATTGCATACTTCAGCACATTCGTCATCTTTGGTGCGATGTAGGCGGCAGCGGAACAACATAAAACTGGGCGTTCTTCATGCCTCAAAACGTTGCAAGTCATGCTACCGGAACACATTCATAGCTGAGATCAACCTTGAGTGATACTATATGCTGGGATGACTGAGTGTTTAAACTGACTCACAGACCTGCTCGGAGCAATACTTTAATTTCCCTGCAACCAGCGGGTCGAATTTCAAGGAGACCAGACTGTTACTTCCGTAAATGCTTCTCATCTTTATTCGTGTCATTGTCTGGGTAAAACGTCTGACACCCTGCACCCTATAACGCCCCGTAAGTGAAGTACGACCGTGAAGACCGTCGGCTCAAGACGACAAAATTGACTCTTGAGCTCTTCAGATTGGTTTTGCCCCTGATCAGGCGATAGGAGCGACGAACTGGGGGAAAATATTCAATGAACGGTCTGACGAAACACCTGCCGCAGGGCGGCTGCCCGTCAGCCAAGCCCCGGATCAACCGCCACACTGCGGAAGCCGGGTGGCTGAACTACAGGGGCCGGCGGTCAGGACGTGTCAATCGAGCCCGCCCCGCAGACCGCGGCCGCCGGCCGCCGGCCACCTGCCCCAGCCGCCACCTGACTGCAGCGGCCGATCACTGGCCGACCCCTGGCCGATCACTGGCCGACCCCTGACCGACCCCTGACCGACCCCTGGCCGACCCCTGACCGACCCCTGACCGACCAATGGCCGACCCCTGGCCGACCCTTGACCGACCCCTGGCCGACCCCTGGCTGACCGCTGGCAGACCCTTCGACACCTGACCGACCTCTGGCCGACCCCTGGCCGACCCTTGACCGATCCTTGACTGACCCTTAGCCAACCCTTGGCCGACCCCTGGCCGACATCTGGCAGACCTTTCGACCCCTGACCGACCCCTGACCGACCCCTGACCGGCCACTAGCCGACCACTGGCAGACCGCTGGCAGGCCCCTGACCACGGCCTCCGAGGCGCCCGCGCGCGGCGGGGGCGTCTGCTCACATGGACGACCCAGCTGGGCCCCGCCGAGCGGCGAGCGGTGGAGCCGTGCCCGACCTTGAGAGGGCGGCGGCAGCGCCAGGGGCGGGGACCCGTGCCGGCGCGGTCCGCCGCGACCGCTGGGCAAGGGCGGCCATGGGCGCCCGCCGGCCGGCAGCACGGCCCGGAGCAGGGCGACGCGTGGCACAGGCGGGGACGCCGCCAGGGCTGGGACGTCGCTGGCGTTTCGACCAGCTGGTACTGCGGCGAAGAGGCTGGAGACCACAGCAGAGCTGCACATCAGCACGCGTCACCAGCTCGTGATTCGGAAAGTGTCAGCCTCCCCGCAGATGCCTCCACAGATTAGGTGCAGGTCTGATTCAGTCTTCGAGGCTTACACAAATGATATGGGGATCATAATTATTGCGATCTTGAGGACCGGAATTTCCCCTCCAGGATGCAACGTTTCAAAGAGAAGCACTTGGTGTTGTTAAAGTGCTGAGTGGCTTCAAAGATCACCAAAACTGCGCAGTTACATCCCCACTCACGAAGGATGGTCCTTACCCATTGGAGCATGTCGAATGCCAGTATCTTTGCCATTCATATCAGGGAAGTTGCAATCGAGCGATCTGGGCGGAGGCTTAGCAGCGATATGGTGTATCTCCCGCATCGCGCAAATAAACAGCCGCCACTCCCACTCTGCCATAGCTATCGCGGGGAAGAGGCGACAGTCGGACCTTGCACACCCCGTGTGCCGAGACAGGCCACTGAGTTCAGTGCAACGGATGAAAGCAGTTGGTGAGGCAATCCGCTGTAACCGAATTGCGATAACACGGCGAGCCCCGAAACACCAGCTGATGAGTCACCAGCTAATGGGGTCATCAGCTGATCGCTTCAATCTGATTATTTCCATTACTGCATAACTACGCTGCAAACAGCCCCATCACTCACAATCTGCGGCATGAGGCATGCGATCCTCGTGCGCACACTGACGGCATCACACTGCCGACGCCGCCGACGCGCAGCGCTGCTCCCGCCTGCTCGCTCGCTGGGCTCCACCCGGCCGGCCGGCGCGCCGCTCCCGCCAGATGTCGGATGGGACGCCGGGCCAGGGCCGATCGTCGACCCGCTCTCACCGCTGTCAGAGACGGAGTCTGGGAGCCACAGGCAGCCGCGGCCGCCTCCATGGCGGGAGATAATACGAGCGAGTGGCGGCAGGGAGGGAGAGAGAGAAAGAGAGAAGGGGACCAGCAGCGCCCACCGCCACGGTCCGCTTCGCGTCGCACTCGCCGACGCCCATCACTGGGAGGGCCAGCCGCGACGTACCAGCCCTGGAGGCGTGTACCGATGGCCTCCATCGGTGGGAGGGTGAGTTCAGCCGGGTCACGGCGCCTCCGGCGGGACCTTGACCCGCATCGGGCCGGCACCACGTGCGCGGGCCGGCTCGGGGTGGCGCGCCGGCAGGGCCTGAACCGGCTCCGGGCCGCGAGTCTCCGGCCGGCCATGGCGCCCTCACTAGACGTCCGAGGTCGCCTTTTGAGCGGGGAGGGACGGCGGGGACACGAAGCGGTCGCTGGGGCTCGACCTGCGGGTTTGAAGGGCCGTGGAAGGCTGGGCGGCGGCACCCGGCATCCCACTGACGAGCACGGCTTCGCCACACTTAAGGTTGAATCAAGCCTGGAGTGCCTATTGGCCGCTAGGGAAAAGACACAACAATCTCTACGTGGAAGCGTTTTACTGACCTTACGCCCCACGCCCCCCGATATTCTAGCCGGCTATCCTGGGACCCTCCCCCCCCCCCCCCCCATTCACCTACATTCGAACCGTCAATCAGTATCCGCCCTGCATTTTAACGTATCGCTGCTCAGGGCACGCGAGTTTTGAGCCCACGTGAAGCTCTATATCGTCAAGTGGAGCTTATGACCGTGTAATCTTAACGCCGTATCTCCGGTTATGACCAACTAATCCCCTTTTTAGACACTTTGAAATCATGATAATGAGTGTAAGCTCGCTGGCAGGCAAAATTTGCCATCCCACGGCTAAGGTTTTCACAAGGCAGTGCCTTTGCCTCATGACTCAATAAAAAGAATAAAGTAAGGCGCAGACCGACGAATGAGCCGCGCTTGCCGAATTGGTGACAATGACGCGTCATAACTCGAGTCATGCGACGAGCCATGAGTCGAGTTTCTGGCGAGCCATGAGTCGAGTCTTTGGCGAGTGCTTCCAAGAAACAAATCAAAGATAGCCGCTCAGCCAGTCAGTCGTGCAAACAAAGGAGGCGCGCGCGGCCCGCCTCACCCGCAAGCAAATTGACCGATCCCACCTACCGCATCCATGTCCAAGGCCGGCGAAAGTCAGTGGCACTCTCAGCCCCTCCACACACACCACGCACGCACACACACCGCACCCACGCGCCCCGCCTCCGTCGGTCACCGTTCGGTCGGACTGGCGACCGAGCCTGCCCGGCCGGCTGCCGGTGTCGCGACGCGTCGAAATAGTCACGCGGTCGTTACGAAATAGCCTCCTCTCGGTCTGACGGACGGGGCCGGGACCGACGCCTCGGTGGGTAAGGGGAGGAGGGCGGGCGGCGAGCCAGCGGAACCGACGGACCGCGGTAAACAGACGGCCGAGTCTCACCGGTAATGACGCCCTCTCACAGCGACTCACAACGAGACGGCGAGTGAGACGGTGAGTTCGAAACCTTTAAGCGCTCACTGCTCCCATCGCCACCGCTTCTCCGACACACGACCAAGGCGTGCCCGCAGGGGCCGCCAGTGGAGGGGCGCCTGTATAACGGCCTCTGTACTATGTGCAGTCTTAACGCAAACAAGGTTCTGCATGCTGGATGTGATTGCGAAATCTCGCCTCATTGGGTCAGGAACAGCTGCAATGTTGAATATCCGCTTACTCCGGTTACCTTTTGGCAGCATTCAATACACTGACTTAGCGCGACGGCCGACAAACGCTACGCTACTGCTAGTTCCGTTCGATCACGTTTGTTATCGTGGTGCAATAAACAAACACCGATTCTGAGACTCAGCCGAACCGAAGATGCCCCGACATGTTTGTGATAAGTTGAATGTGCAGCTTTCCTTACGAGACAAAGCTGAGATGACGTAGTGTCCCCAGGCAACCAGTCTGTTGGTATCGAGGGGCCGCCAGCGGACTGGTGGTACCAATCTCACAGGAAGGAGGTCCAGTGGGCAGAACCTCTTTGGGTTAACATCACAGTGGAAAGCTATTGCATCTACGTTTGGATCCCGTGATAACTTTTGTGCCTTTTCCTTATAACACGGCACTTCTGCAAAGTTGCGCCTCAACGTGGGCTACGTGGGAGACGAGAAGACCATCTGTTGACTTAAAATCACTCGCTATCATGAATCGAAAGATCAGGGTGTAGTTTATTATTCAGCTGCAGAGCGGGCGCTTCAGTACCCCTCCCCCCGCTCAACCTTGAAGATCTCGACAGAAAACCTTTCTTCATGTATTTCACGCATTTGTTCAACCTGCTTTCCACTGTCCCCTCCCCCCCCCCCAAACTTGTTTCGTGAAATCACATCCTTGCGGGAGCACAGCCAGTGACGCAAATGTATTTAAAAGTAACGTCCTCCGGGTACCCCACCAAGTAACTCAATTCCTCCGTCCATTCTCGAACATCGACAGCTCCCAAGAGCCTCTGCCTATAATCCTCAGCAAAGCCGACGTCCGCTCCACCGCCCACCCACTGCACCACAGATCGCACGGCCGGCACGCCCGGCGGTGACCTTCACTGACCTTGACGGCGGCGGCGGCAGGCGGCTCGTCGCTGACGCCGGTCTGCAACGGGAGGCGGCGGGTCAGCGCGCGCCGATAAGGCCGCAGGCGTATCACGTGACAGACGCCGGCGGCGGTGCCGCGGCTCATGTGGCCACCGCCGCAGGGGACGGAAGCGCTGTGTTGTCCCGCTCGGCAACATCATAAGCTAAGAGCAGTTCAAACGCGCAAGCAGGCCCGCGATCGGTTCCACGTCTGCGGAAGCACGTTCGGTATCGCAGGCTTCAAAGCCGCGATACCGACTTCATTTGTGGACTGACTCCTAAGTTGCTCAAAGGGCCATCCATAATGTAGGAACCGTCGGAGAAGGAACGAAAGCGACTAACGTTACGAAAAACTTGTAAAAAGTAAGAACCCGTACCAAAGCTGCCTTACATGGGAGGCAACAAAAGAGGCCGAGAAATACGTCACGTGACTGATAAACGGTTCTAAAGCGCAGCGGCATCGTTTTGAGTCGATCTCGATTTCGCCTCCAACGCAGCGGTTGGTTTGCAAAATTGATTCCATGGATTCCATTCCGGTGGAAACAAATTGGAAAAGCGTACTGTGGGTGCAAATATCGATACATCAAATATATTTCAGAAAATGGCTAACAAGGCAAGAAATGGTTTGACATCCGCTGTGAATTCACAGTTGAACCGACCACCTCTATTCCGTCAACTAAACGATAATTCCAGTCAAAACAGTTGACTACACTCAAACTATGCGCCATTCAAACGTGTCGGGGTATCGATTCCACCATCATTCAAAATTAAAACTGTTGCATTAGGAATTCATGTCGCACCCTGCCGAAATCAAGCCGCAACCGTCGAGTTTGGCGGAGTCGCCGAGTCGAGCAGATATAACGAAGTGGTTGAGATGAATCAAGGAGATAAAACTAAACCAAAAGTAATGTGCCGCAAGCACCAGGCCGAATGTGTTCTTACTTCGAATGGCTCTCATGGGACGTGGTCCAAAAAGGAACAAATTGAATTTACGAATAAATGGGAAGTGCCCGAGCACTCATGTTACTGGACTTATATTTGGCCTGCTCACATACATCACACAAGTGGCCCAAGTGGTCCAGCGTGGCGTTGCCAAGGGCTGGGAGGCCCGGCCAACAACAGCCGAAAACGCATCTGCCATCCGACCACGAGACATTGTGGCCAGCAATCCTGGCACCAGGAGAGATGTGTTATCCGGCGAGCGGGTTCTGGGGATAACCGCACTCGCAGCAAGAGAGGACGCGTTCGCAATGCTGATGCTACCATGAACAGCGCGCATAAATTGGAGGCCGTGGGTTAAACGACTCGCACGCAAAAGGCCAGGTACATTTAATGCGTGCTGTCTCTAAGATATGATCGCACTGTAGCCTACCATGTGTTGTGCGGGGCGGTGTTTTGCAACATGAATTGGGAGCTGGAACGTGAAAGTTACCAAACCTACGCCTAAAATAGTCAAATAACTGTTTTTTCCGAACATGGCCACTCTTATTCAAAGTTGGGGGAACCCCGTTAATTGAACAGGAAGCTGCATTCCTGGTGTTATGCATTACAGTAAGATTCCGTGTGCATGATGTGAAGTTAAAGTCGGAAACAACACGCTGAAAATATCGCAACGCGATCCTGTGGAGCGTTTAGTTATGGTGGCAACAACTGGATATCACTCACAAATGATATTACACTAACAGCTAACTGGAATGAACAGCCAATGAACCTGGAACAGCTGAGAGGAGGCAGGCGCAGCCCCGTCCCAACTTAACGTAAAATCTAACGTTAGCACTACGGCGTTACATCTTCAAAATGGATCGTAAGTCGTTCTCGCTGCCTGCTTTTTGGACGCTCGCAAGACCGCCTGTGGCGCCCTTCTGAAGCTGTTGGCCCTGGTTTAGTAACCGCATCTGGGGCTTAGTACCCGCACTAAAGCCTGATGAGCGCCCAGTATCAAACGACTAGTGACCAGTGCAAGGCTTCATCTAGACGCTATGGGACATTGAATGGCCTCCCAGCCCGGCGCCTCGGCTGGGGGCCCGGACAGTACGAGCTCGCAGGATCGCTTCACAGTCCACATGTCGCCAAAGGTTCGACGACAGCGACACGCTTCCAGGCCGTTTCCGCCGCGTTATCTCCGATTTGACGCCATTAATCACAGAATAGGGCGTTCCGAGTGTTTACTTCTATCGAACCCCTGGGGCGAAATATTACGCTTGTCATCGGTCCGATACATCATCAGTGACGCCTTCTTCCGGCCCCGGGGCGGTGCGGCCACATACCCGCCGCAGACCCCAGCCGCCAGCCGAGGTGCCGGACGAGGCTCCGCCTGCCCTGGTGTCTGCCCAGAAGCACGGAGAGTGCGCCCGGGACTGGGCAACTGCGCTCCGGCCCACAAACGGCAGCCAGTCCACTGGCGGACGGCACACGGTCGGATCATGGAAAACGGCTGATTCGCTCAGGGATAGCAGCTGACAAATACGTCCCCGACGACACGCGCAAATAGACAAATACGCCCCAGACGTCCACGTCTAGACAACATGCCCGCTGAGAGATAAACTCTGACGCAATCCAAGAGAACCAGTCACTCAATGATAGTAAAGATTACGCTTCGCGAATGGCTGTAAACATCCTCTGCAGGGCGTTGGAGACCATCGAATGGCATGAACCGACTACCCTGGACATCCATTTAACACTTTTATATCTGAATGGCACTTTCGTAGCAACTGGCTCACGACATGGAGTCAGCAGTGATCATCCCGGGACATAGAAAAACGACCAATCAGCAGTTGCAACCACAATAAGCTCTTCAGCGCGTCGTATCGTGGCCTCGCCGCCCGCACCACCAGCGAGCTGACTCACAGCGCGGCGCAGCTCTGGCACCCTCCTCCGCTGCCGGGCGGCGACCCAGCAGATCGCGCACGAGACCTGCACCCACGGCCGCTCGGCGCAGCACACGGACGGGGTCGCTGGGCGAGCTGACGGCGGCGGCGCTCGCTCCACACTGGCTGGGGCGCCCGGACGCACCCTGACCGGCGCGGCGGCGGCCGGGGGCGGCGGCGCGGCCGCGGAGGCGGGGCCGCCGCCGGACGAGCCGCCAGGGCGCCGCGCGTCCGACCACGTGCCGCGGCCCGGCCGGCGCCTGGTCGCTGGGCCGGAACACGGGGACGGCGATAAACACGCATGGAAGGAATTTTTGGGACGCACGAATGTTTTCGAAGTGTTGGCTAGGGTCACGTGAAGGAATTACCTTATGCGTGACATGCTTGGTGAACGCTATTGATGCAACTTGTGAGAAATGCTGCTGAGAAGTAACAGCATTGCCAGACAGCGACAGTCAAAAGCCATCTGGCAGGAACACGTGGCGACTTCCATTTTGCTGGCTCCTGTCATCAACCTAGTGGGCGGCAATATATCCCACATACGGAGAACAACATTTGCAAAGGGGTGGGGGTAGTGACATTGGCATGTGCTTTCTTGTTCAAGCCAGTTTGAACTCAGAAAGAAGCCAGGGAAAATCAATCATGAAATTCTTCCGAACCTTCCAGCTGATATTCGTAATTCGATTGGCTCTGGCAGGCCCGTTCTGAACGATGCTCTTTTTCACTTCGGTCATACATAAATGCGGCAGCAAAACAAATACATTCCTCGGAATAATGATAAATCCACCAAAGGCAACGAATACTGCATTGCAACCAACGCTTGTGTTACAACTTAGTTCACAGGCCAAAGAGGACATCAAGACTCTATAAAGTTGCTGACCTACAGAGGTCAGCAACGGTGTCTTCTGTCAGAACTGTGGACCCCATCGTCCAGGAAAGGCACAACAGCATCGTACCTGATCTCCGAAGAAACTAATGGCGCGCGATTATCGAAAAGCGATCAATATCCATCTAATTTTCTACTTCTCTGGCCGATGGAAATTCTTACAATGTACTTCGAGCCCGGAGAAACGCAACCATAAACATGCAAAAGCTAAAATAACATTAATGACAGCGTTGCTAAAAGAGCATTCGGACCTCTTCAAATAAGCCGTCTGGGTACCTCTTACATCGCGATCCTGTTGCCTGACTGAACCTGGCCATTACATACGCGGCTAGAAAACTTGACCGTCTATTTACCTCCGAACGTCAGTTTTTCCGAGCGTTTTTTGACACAATCGGTGTCACTGTCAATGCCAGAGAAAACAGTGCCGCATTTCGCAGCTTCCCAGAAAAATGCGTCAACCTGTCGGCGGCGTTGGCCGGTTAGCGGGTACTGATATTTCAGAGATAACAGCAATGGCTTCTGCGCTCCGAAAAAACAAACAACTGCGCATTTCGTTTCCCAACGCCGGCCAAGGCGCCAGCTCCGCCAGCAGAGCTCACCCGACCCTCTGCCAGGCTTTGAGCCGGTGCCCGGCGGCGGGCGCGCGGGCCCAAACCGGCAGCTCTAGTCGGCATACCGCCGCGCGCCGGAACCGACAGCGATGTCGTCGGCCGCGCCCGTCCGCGCGCCGGCGGTTATTATGTGTCACGCTAATGGGGCGGTTTCAGTCGGCCCTCCCACGACCACGGCTGGGAGCCAGACCACGCCCCACACGACTGTGCAGTTGCACAACGTGTGCTGGGCGATGCAATCTTTCAGAGCCAAACATCCAGCACCAAGCTGGGTGCAACAGCGGTCCAGTTTTTAGTTTCGTCACTGCGCACCGCCAGTATTGAAGTATAATTAATAAGTATATATATATATATATATATATATATATATATATATATATATATATATATATATGTATGAAATATGTATTATGGTATAACACATATAAAAACGATTCAACAGTACTGAACTATGGTTTCCATAGTATCGGGGCAACAGGCCAGATTCAGTCTCTGCTTTGTGCGCTAGCAGCAATCTCTCGGCCACCGCGTGCAGTCAATCGTCGTCATCGCAAGGGAGCAATAACTATCATTTCCACGGCAGAAAGACATCTTGCCAGATGCAATTCCTGGTATGGCTCACCGTAGCGACAGTTTGGCTTGCTCGCTGTATACTTTAATAAAGGCTTAATCCAATGGCGTGCCAGGTGTGTCTGCAGCAAGTATGTGAAAAGGTGATTCGACTGATAAACATCTGCAGAAGACCAGCGACCAATGCCATGATCGCCTTCAGCCGGGAAAAAGCATCAATGCCACACTTCGGACATCGCGTGCACGTGTGCCGGCTGTGACCTGATCAGATTATGAATTGACTGCAGTGAAAACAATGGGATAGCAAAAGGTTTTACTACGAACTAAAAAACACGGCAAAAGCAATAAAATGTGCACAAGTGAGTAGTACGTACAAATAAGCACATTGGTGACACATCGCACAGGTGGTCAACTGTGAGCGTACATCCAACAGACGGATATGAAAACCAAATTCTAGGCAGTGCCAGTGAATCGATCCCCTTCAGAAGGTGGAGGATGGGGTGGGGCATGTGAGCATCAGACTGATGACTCTGCACTAGCGCAGGGTTATTGGTACTCTGCTCCGGCAGGGGGACGATCGAGGCGGTGGTCCGACTAATCCCCCCCCCCCCCCTCCAACCCACTGCCCTCAGATCTCGCCGTCCCTGATCTACGAGCCAAGCCATTCCGAGTTCGCTGACCCCATGCAGTATCCAAAACGACCCAAGGACACTTCTTGACGTCCCAACATCTGCCAATGCCTTCCGTATGTCAAGATGAATCAGTAAGGCAAATGTTTTCTGATAACGCTTTTGCATCTTAATAACATCTTCAGCATCTTTCAATCGTGGTAAAGTCCAAAAATATAATTGGGGCGTGGTAGGATGGAGGAGGAGCTACTAGTTTGTCGCCCGCGACGGCTAAGAACTGGCGATGATGAAGAGAGCTGGAGATGGCAGAGTATGGAGATGACAGAGTACTTCTTTGGAGCCAAATGGTTCTACCTGCCGATACCGGCAGGCGTCGGTTCTACTTGCCGATATCTCGTCCCGCACGATTTTAAGGGCATTGCACAAGCCGGTCACAATACCGCGGCCAACCTCAACACAGCCTCCTACTTACACGACCGCATCACCCTAGACACCGAGCAGGCCTTCTTCGCCTTCGCCTCGCTTAAACGCAGTGCAATAAGCTGCTCCAGCCGGACGACAGCGGTATCTGGCCAGCTGATTAATGGTACTGACGCAGCAGAGTCGACCAGACAGGCGGTCCCGACGGCCAGACAGCAGAGACGATACCCTTCCCTCTCTCCTCTGGCCCCGCCGCCGCCGCCGCCAACACCCACAGCTGGAACGGCGCTGCTCGGGGCGGGCCCACACGGCTGGCTCCGCTCCGGCCAGCCGGGACGCTGCTCGGAGCGGGCCTACAAGGCTGACACAGCAGCGGGCCTGGTCGTCTGGCGACCCTGCTCCGCTTCGGCCAGCTGAGGCGCTGCTCGGAGCGGGCCTACAAGCTGACGCAGCAGCGGGCCTGGCTTGGCGACCCTGCTCCGCTTCGGCCAGCTGAGGCTCTGCTCGGAGCGGGCCTACAAGGCTGACACAGCAGCGGGCCTGGTCGTCTGGCGACCCTGCTCCGCTTCGGCAGCTGAGGCCTGCTCGGAGCGGGCCTACACGTCTGACGCAGCAGCGGGCCTGGTCGTCTGGCAACCCTGCTCCGCCCCGGCCACCGGAGCGCTACTCCGACGCCCCAGACACGCCGTGTACCCTCCTTACGGTACGGAAGTACAGCCACCAGCGGCCGCCAGTGGCAGACGACGGCTGGTGGAGCGGCACGACTGCTAGCGTCGGCAGCAACACCCGGCAGACCACCGCTTGGGCGGACCCGCACACTGGTCACGATCACCCGAGCTCCATCCCATATCAGAACCAGACATCAATCGCTGTTCTCGTCGGCACGAGCCGGACGGCGGGGCGCCGGTGTGCACCTCCCGGACAGCCACGGACACGGCCGGCGCCGAACGTCGCCTGGTGGGACGGCACGCGGCGCCGGCCGGTTACATCAGCACGACCTGGCGTCGGCAGCGGGCGCGTGCGAGCAGCCGCACGGTGCAGGGCCGGGACGCCCAGCATGGGCCTCGGCAGTTTAGCGGGTTCATGCCGGTTCGGTCACGGACTTGGCAAGGCGAACAGAGCGAACAAAGGAAGCAGCAAGGGTGGACTGTACCGGGTGGAACGACACCGGGCAAGGTGAAATGCTCGTGGTCATAGTTCCTGTTGTGCCCGATCAATACGCTGCAATCCGTCGTATTGATCTGGCCATGTCCGGACCTATGACCATGACGATGGGGTGTTTCAGCATGACGTCATGACCGGTCGGCGTGGGACCATCCAGAATGGAGAGCAAGTGGGCCCGACAGCGCCTGTGCCGCCCGGGGAGCGGGCCCGAATCTTAGGCCGCGGGAGACAGCGGGGTAGACTGACCGGAACTGCAGCCGGCGTCGCTGGCTGCTCGGCGGCCGGGGCGGACGGTGGGCCCGCCGCGGCGGGCTGCTCGGGTCCGCCCAGCTCACCCCCGCAGCCTCTGCACCTCCTGAGGAGACCCAGGAACCGGTCACGGGCCGCAGGAGCGCCGGGCCTCTCCGCCCTCTGGCGCTGCATTCGCGCGGGTACGGGATTGATACGTCTCAGAGGCGATGTACCAATCCCCGTGTGG
>NW_023596637.1:0-4805 GCF_011947565.3 Pollicipes pollicipes | reverse complement strand
TCTGGAGGTTGACTTGCGCTCTGCGGCGGGTCGTCAGTGGGCATGGCGTGCTCTGCAGCGGGCTGCTAGCGGGCTTGTCGGCCTCTGCGGTGGGTCGTCCCGGGTCGTCAGTGGGCTTGGCATGCTCTGCGGCGGGTCGTCAGCGGGTCGTCAGCGGGTCGTCTGTGCGCCTGGCGTGCTCTGCGGCGGGTCGTCAGCGGGTCGTCAGCGGGTCGTCTGTGCGCCTGGCGTGCTCTGCGGCGGGTCGTCAGTGGGTCGTCAGCGGGTCGTCTGTGCGCTTGGCGTGCTCTGCGGCGGGTCGTCAGTGGCTTGGCGTGCTCTGGCGGGTCGTCAGCGAGTCGTCAGCGCTTGGCGTGCTCTGCGGAGTCGTCAGCGAGTCGTCAGTGCTTGGCGTGCTCTGTGGAAGTCGTCAGGGTGTCAGCAGGCTTGGCGTGCTCTGCGCGGTCGTCAGCGAGTCGTAAGTGACCTTGCGCCCTGCGGCGGGTCGTCAGCGAGCGTCAGTGTGCCTTGGCGTGCCTGCGTCGAGTCGTCAGCGAGTCGTCAGTGGCCTTGACGTGCCCTGCGACGAGTCGTCAGCGAGTCGTCAGTGCTCGGCGCGCTCCGCGGCGGGTCGTCAGCGCCGCTGTCACTGACTCCATCGCGGCGTCGGCCGCCGACGGCCTTGCCTGCAGAGGGTGCTGTGGTGCCGCCAGACGGGCGCGGCCGCCCGCCGAAGCACGTGGCGCCACACGCGGTTGCAGGGTGTGTGTGGGGGGGAGGGTGCAGGTCCCCCCCCCCGCAGGCCGCCCTCTGCGCCGCCCTCTGCCGCAGCAGGGCAGGCCGGAAGGAGATCCCTTTACGGGCCGCAGGCCGATGGGGTCAATAGCTTGGTAGATGGCTTGTCAAGAGCATAAAAAAGAGAGCTTCTTAGCGACGTGATGCACTTGGTTGACAAGTTGCAGCCACGAACTTTGAAATTGTCCCCATCGAACTATCCTCAGTTCTATGAGGATGTGGGCATCCTGATGAGTAGGCCTATTTCCGGTATTTCCTCGCGTTGGTTCTTTACCAATGATGGAGCCATGAGTCAGAGAACTTTGTAGGCTGGAAACCAGCTTGCCTAAGTCAGATAAGCAAAGGTGTCGTTCGTGTCCATCCATGCCGAAGAAACCAGGGACGCACCAAGGAATCGAGCGCGGCATTTTCATAGGGTGGTAAAATCAGCCGTTGAGGAATGTCTGCGCCATGGGTCGTTTCCTTCTGTTCCGACAACAGCCGGTGTCTCATACAAATGACGACAGCTATCCTCATTCCATCTCGACTCCGCACACCAGGGGCATGGTGGCCAGGTCCCGCTCCAAAAGGCGACCAAAAGTGGTCCGTCCACCAGAGGTCGCTGTTCCGTCCAGTGAGCGACTCTAGCAGCGATGCAGAGCTGTTGTTTGTCCAGGGAATATTGGCCAAACAATGGAAACTTGGGACATGAATATCTCACGCGGGACGGGCTTCGTGAGCGAATGGAAATACAGTATTTGACGCCACGTGTGTGCCCGAAATGCTTATGAACTCGTCATTATCATTTTACTCCATCTGTTAAGCATAAGACATTACATCGCACCTCTTTCCTTTGCCGATTTTGAGCGAAGCAGCTCATCACTTCAAAACAAAGACACAAAATATGAAGTTGGAACACCACGTATGACCGGTTTCACTGCATTGCTGTAGATCAGCAACATACTGCAGTGTCTTTTCCATCAACTTGTTTTGCCGGCCCAAAAATTTCCCCATGCAGTTGTATCTTGCACACAGCAGCCACAGCATGTATAATCATAGGCAATTATGTCTCTGACTGTCACTGCTTACTCTCACAGCGTATACTGTGTGTGTGTGGGGGGGGGGGATGGTGACAGTGATCGTGATCCCACCCGCCGTCTGGTTCCATTGCATGTGTCTCATCGTCGCTTTCCACTCGAAGAGTGTCGAGAAACCCCATTGTTCTTAATCGAGAAAACGACCGATATGTCGCTGACTGTTCGAAGAAAATGCAGCAGGCTCACTCGAGCGCGCGGCAGCATTTAAATGGGCGGTGGAACGAAGGCCTCGTGGATCCGCTAGCACCTGAGCAGGCCCCGGTAGCGACGGTAGCGGCATTTGTTGCGCCACAAACCGGACCGGACCCAGTGCCGTCCGGCGCGCGGGCGACTCAGACGGACCCGGTCCCACCCGGCGCGCAGGTGACCCAGCCGGACCCGGTCCCACCCGGCGCGCAGGTAACCCAGCCGGACCCGGTCCCGTCCGGCGCGCAGGTGACCCAGCCGGACCCGGTCCCACCCGGCGCGCGGGCGACCCACTTGGACCCGGCCCCGTCTGGCGCGCGGGCGACCCAGCCGGACCCGGCCCCGTCCGGCATGGGCGACCCAACCGCCCCACGACGCTCCGCTTCTCACTCATTCCGTCGGGGAGGGCGACCATCGGCCGACCACGTGGCCTCGCTCCAAACAAGCGACGGTGCAGAGGGGCGGCCGGCGCCCGCCGCGGTGGGGGGAGCGCACCCGGGCCACGGCGACCGGGCCGGCCGGGAGCCGTTCCGCCGGCTGGCGCGGCGGGTGCGTCGCGCCGCCGCCGAGCTTCTGGTGACGGCGTGGGGGGGGGGGGGGAGGGGGACACGCCGGCGATGCGCCGGGAGGGGCGAGGGGACCGGGCCGACGTCGTGTGCGCGGGGTTATTTCGGAGACGCTGCGGCGCGGGTGCTGGCACGCCGCCAATCCGGCACCGGCCGACTTATTTAGACTGCAGTATCACATGTGGGCACCGTCGACGGCGAAGGCGGTCTCAGTGAGGCTCTGGCCGTCCACGGTACCGGTGCGCTCGCGCCCGCCGCCGGTGACACGTGACGTCACGCCGCCCGCACGCGCCGGTCCTGCTCCCGTTCTTCTATACATCCTGTATCGATCTGAAGTATGGAATGTAAAGAAGTATGGAGGCGAGGCTGGCGCATCTACGCGGAGGCGCGCGCTGTGATGGTGATGTGGACGGAGGCGGTGGTGTCCGTCCGGGCCGGGCGGCGTGTCTCGCCAGCCTGGAGACCTCCCGGGATGGTGCCGACGTCGTGTCACCAATCGGTAGCGGGCACTCACCGAGGTGAGGAGAGCGGAGGAATCTTTCGTTGAGATCACATCAGCTTACGGTGAAAAAGAAAGAGACATAGGCTAGGTAACCGCCAGCAAAACGTCTTCTGATCTCTGGCTAAAAATGGATCAGTATGGAACGTGCTCGGTTGCGACCTGTTTTAGGTGTTCATGCGCCTCCATAGCATTTTGCTAATAGCTGTTGCCTTATTATCCATCGAGCTCCAACGCTTCGAAACTTTTTAACATGTGTTAACATTGCAGATTTTTGAAATTCATATTACCCAGTTCGGTATGTGCTTTGGACATCGCGTATTACGATTTTGTCTGACGTTTCCGACATGATTGAAAGCATACGAGGCAAATCTGTGAGACCGGATGATATGAGGACCGGCCCTGTGCCCAGCATGCAGAAGGTGCATCAATGAAAGCAGAAAGATGAAGTACGCATCCTTTCCTAAGAACGGGGTACAATGTCATACGTGATCTAAGTGCTGAACGCGTTTTGCCACTTTGCATCGCTTTCTTCTAGTTGACCTAAGTGTTCCTGGAAACTTACACTTGTATATTTGTACCGGGAAATGAGTTAATGCACATAGTGAAGTACCTGCTTCAAAGATTGCAATTTTTGTTTCAGGGCTCGACGTTGCCGGATAGTACAAAACTGATAGCGGCAACTAATAAAGAAGGCCTTCACGCCTGCTTTTCTACTGTATACCATGTTGAGAACAAATCCAGATTGGTAAAACGCATCACCTGAACGTGAGCAACAGAGGTAACACCGGCAAACGCATCCAATGCCACCTGGTACACTTGCCATCCGCTTGGCGGACTCACCTCTCTGAGACCGGGAGTCCGCGACTCAGGTTCAAATTTTTTCGACAGCTTTTCCCGCCTTGTTTATGTGTGGCCTCCTTGGATGCACTGCTACCAAAGACCACTGCGCAGTCTCACAATACTTTTTTTTGTGCGTGGACGCAACCTTGCCAATGGCATGCAGTCGCGGCACGCCGTCTCATGCGCCCATGACATGCAGGGAGGGGGTGTTTGTCAAGAGGCTGCTGTCGAAACGCTGTTACAGGTAGGTGAGATTCAGCCTGTGAGCTGCTTGTTAACTGACATTGGCATATGCAGAGACTGTCCGATTCGCTTCCGTCGAGGTTGAAATGCATTCATTGGTGCTGATGTCGAGGTGCAGTGAGCGACCACACCCAGCGCGGCACCTATCTGCCGGTACAGACCGCCCACGAACCAGGTGACGACGCTGGGCCTGAGTCGAGCACTCACAACTCAGAGCGACGAGTCGGCTAGGGAGGCGCCGGCTCACCAGTCGGCCTGCACGGAGACTTCTCCACGAGAGAGTGGCTGCGAGGTGTGGAGCGCCCAGTCCTGATGGTGGCACGCAGGCTACTCAGTGGACCAGACGGCTTACGCGGCCCTTTTATTGTCCGGTGAACACATATGCACAGAGAAAGGGAGAGAGAGAGAGAGAGGGAGTGGAGGGGAAGAGAGAGGGGAGAGGGGAGAGAGAGAGGGAGAGAGAGGGAAGATAGAGGGGAAGAGAGAGAGAGAGAGAGGGAGAGAGAGAGGAGAGAGAGAGAGAGAGAGAGAGGAGAGAGGAGAGAGAGAGAGAGAGAGAGAGAGAGAGAGAGAGAGAGAGAGAGAGAGAGAGAGAGAGGAGAGAGAGAGAGAGAGAGA
>NW_023596636.1:2500-4425 GCF_011947565.3 Pollicipes pollicipes | reverse complement strand
CGTTCGCTACAACTGAACAAAAGGACAAATAATCATAGAGCTTTTTATTGGCAATGAACAGTGGGCCGGCTTGCGCAGCCATACATAAATAAGGTGTCCACCGTCTGCGCCGACAACAAACCAAACTCGCACTAAGTACGGGCGGGCGGGTGGTGGCCAGTCGGCGCCGATGATCGTCGCTGCGGTCAGCAGTAGCCGCCACACGCGGTGCGCCGAGCAGCACAACGTAAAAATACTACAGCACCGTACCGTCACGCCAGATACATAAATACGGCCACGCCGGCCGGCCGGCGAGCCGGGCGCGGCCATCGGCCCGTGCAGCGCGGGTCCGGTCCGGTCCGGTCCGCGCTGTCGGGGCGTCCGCCGCGCACCCGTCCGCTATCACAGCCAGATTCGAAGCCTCCCTCTGACCGCCTCCCTCCCCGCCGCCCGGGTCGCGCGCTACGTATGTACACTCGTCTGCAGCAGAGGGCGCGCCCGCCGCCGTCTGTCTGTCTGTCCCAGCCGTGCGCTAGTCCTCGGCCGACGCCAGCCTCACGACTGCAGCCCAGCGCGTGGAACAGCTTTGTTTTTAGTCCGGCCGCCTGGCGGCGCTGTCGGCGGCGGCGGCGGCGCGCGCCCTCGGTCGCCCTCCTGCTGTGGAGGAGTGGTGACGTCAGACAGGGCCGGCCGGCCGCACCGCACGCGCCCCCGTGCTCGCCCGCCGCCGCACCGGGCCCGCCGCTCAACAGCCGTTATTCAAGCCGCCGGGGTCCATGGTGGATGACTACAGGGAGAGGAAAATAGACCGTCGTCACAAGGACAAAAAATGGACCATCGTTGTAAACAATGTTTTAGTAATGCATTGTGACGAAAGTTACTGAACTAGAAACAAAACGGGACAAAACATAAATAGGATCACTTCGTCCAGCTTGGCAAGAAGAGGCGCTGTTATCCACTGCCTGACTGAGCATGGGCAAACAATGTCCGTCTTCGATGGCGCTTGAGCGGGACCGCCTTCCGTGCCGGTACGGGCCTGTCGGCCGGAGCCCGTGCCGCGCCGAGGGGCTGGCCGGCGCCGTCCGCCGCCGGCGCACCGGCGGACCCCCGCGTACTTACTGGCGACTGCGCGCGCGCTGCCGGGCCGACGGGCTCACCATGCTATACGAGGAGCGGCGAGCACGCGGTGC
Source organism: Pollicipes pollicipes (assembly GCF_011947565.3). NCBI lineage: Eukaryota > Metazoa > Arthropoda > Thecostraca > Pollicipedomorpha > Pollicipedidae > Pollicipes > Pollicipes pollicipes. The sequence goes on along the minus strand of NW_023596636.1, from coordinate 3,256 downwards.
AACCGAAACACGACACCAGATAGAGGCAGAGGCCGAGCGGAGAGCCCACACACCAAGCCCGTGACAGACACAGCGACAGACGGAGTCTACATAGAGACGGAGAAAGGGCGGGGAGAGACGGGGGGGGGGGGAGGAGAACGACCGGGTGAACGGCATGCTGGCTGTGACTGCCCCGCCGCACCGCACCCCACCCCACACAACGCCCCACACGGGGGGCCGGTCCGCGCATTCGAACATCGAACACAGCCGCCGTGACCAACTCAACGGAGAAAGCACTCGAACCGCGCGCCTCGCCGCGACGCCACATCGGAGCTCTACAACACAGCGCCCAGGACCACGCTTGGCCGCGGCCGCCGGCGGGTGCAGATTCCGCGCCGTACGTAACGCGCCTAGCTCATGACCGGTCCGGGCTCTCTAGACTGACACAAGAGCAATCGGACGCCCGCATTCGTGGTATGCGAACTCTGCTGCGAATGTCCGCCGACCACGTCGTAAGACCACGCTGATGGCAACGGTTTGCGGTACGGGGCCGTGGTGTGGTTCAGTGTGTGCTGCGCTCGACGACCCGCACCAAGTGTGGCGTAGGTGCGTGTGACAGCTGTTACGCGGCTCTGTCCCGCACACGCTCCCCGAGGGAGGACCTGCGCGCGCGTGCGCCTCCTCCGGTGACTGCCATGTGTGACGCGTCGGTGGCGAGGAGGCGGTGTGTGTTGTGTGTGTGTGTGTGTGTGTTTGTGTGTTGTGTGTGTGTGTTGT
>NW_023596635.1:0-38329 GCF_011947565.3 Pollicipes pollicipes | reverse complement strand
TGATTAAACAGGACAAATTTAGCGCCATCTTATTTTATAGATCTAGCCGTCCTAAATTTTTTAGCACAGGCTTGCAGTTCAGCAAACTTATTTGAGAGGAGGAAGGGTTGAGCCGAGCAGATTGACGAAACCTTCCTCTACAATACGCCAACAGGCTTCACTCTGCTCTTCGGCCCACTGGTTCTTAAAATTGAGGGGGATGGGGGTGGGGATGGAACCTTCATCCTCTGAACTGATAGGAGACTACACTGTTTGTATGCGATACAGCTCTGAAAATCCTGCTGGTTGCAGCCCCGCTGGATGAGGACCTCAAGATTGCAAAACATCCTCCCCGGTTCCCGAAATATTTGTACCAGGATCAGGGTTAACTCCGCCCGTGCTCCCATCATGAGCATACCTACCTATCGCATTCGTTATTCTCCTCTAGAACAGGTGGCGCGAAGAGCACACCCCATCGTGTACCACATTTACATTCATGTTAAACCTGCATGACTTTTCACATTTTCACTTATCCGTTCGCAGAGGGCTGGCTACAGATGGGGCTTCGTGGTCAAAAAGTTTCCCAACTATTTAGGGCTACTGTAAGAGTGACAAACGTGTGCCGCTGTTCTAATAATTTTGACTGCGACGATGCTTTTAAGAAAGCTTTTCTTTCGCAAACTCTTCAGCTTCTTCAGTTACGAAGCAAGACCAACGCGGATATAAAAACAGTGAACGGTCATGCACAGGGAGCCGGCAAGGTTCGCGCCAGGCAGGTCAGCAGTCAGTGACAGGTCTGACCAGTCAGTGACCGCAGCGGCCGCCAGTCACCAAGGCAACCGAAGCCGTTGCCAAGGATGAAACATTAACGAGTGCATGCGCATGCACTTCATTAATCAGGGATTCACAATGGAATCCTGGTCCTCACATTGCCTACTCACCGGGGTAATGGTAGCAGGGGGTGTCACGGCGGCCAGTGCACACACACAGGGCAACCGTCGTCACCCGTCACCGCCCCCTACTGACACCGGGGTAATGGTAGCAGGGGGTGTCACGGCGGCCAGTGCACACACACAGGGCAACCGTCGTCACCCGTCACCGCTCTTCCGACCCGCCGCCCAGCCACGTGTCACAGGAGAGTCGCTCGCATGGATGGCGGACCCGGTGCCTCCGCTCGGCGTCTACGCTCTCCCGGTTGTTGCCCGATGGCGCCACGTGTACCGAGGCGTCCACGTCCAGCTTTCTCGTACCGCCGCCGTGGGTGTCCTTTTGGGCTGGACTTTCCCCCACCGACCAAGCCTCTCTCTCGTATCTTTGGTGTCTCTGAATCCTGTCGTCGCTCCTTCACCGGGAGTCCGGGGAACACATCTGCTCACATGTTCCTTCTGTTCACATGTCCCTCCTGTCGTCTTCTGCCTGGCCCCGCCTCCTGTGCCGCTGACCGCTCCCAGCGGTACAGTCCACTCTTCTCCGTTCACCTCTGCATGCTTGACCCATTGTGAGTCCTTCTGTACAGTTCACTCTCCTATTGTGTACTTCTACTCTGATATCCCCCGCCTTACCCGTGTACGGTACTCCCTCGCCTTTCTGTCTCTTGTCGGCTCTCTTTAGACCTGTTCCACCCTCTCCCACCTGTTCCACCATCCCATCCTCCCCCACCTGTTCCATCAGCCCCTCCTCTCACGCGTTCCAGCAGTCCCTCCTCTGCCACCTGTTCTTTGTCTTTCTAACGCTTGTTGTCTGGTACACTTCCACTCTATGTCCCTCCTGCCCCAGTCTCTCACCGTCTGTCCGTTCCTCCTCTCTTACCTGCTGCCCAGTATCAGTCAGCACATCAGCCGCCGGCGGCGCGGGCGGCCGCCTCCCCGCCACGACGCTGCCACCAAAAAGTGCGCCACAATCTTCCACAGGATGGCCAGCAGCAGCAGGAGGCCGGCGCAGCGGCAGCAGCGCAGCAGCAGGCCGGAGCAGCGGCCGCGGCCGGACGCCTCGGGCGGCGTCGCCACCAAGTCGGCCCGGAACGGCTCGATGCCGGGCTCGGCGCCGGCCAGCCCGCCGCCGAACGACGGTCGACCGTGCGCGCCCAGTAGCTCATCAGCGGCGGCGGCGGCGGCGGCGGCCGACTGAGCGGCGGCACCGGCCTCTCGGCGCACCGGGGCGCGCCCATCGACCCGCCGGCGCCGGCAATCGATGCCAGTTCGTTTTAGGTCGCCGGCCGCGGAGAGCCGCGCGAGCAGACTGCGCTCACTGTGCCCGGAAACGAGGCGGTAGGCGGCGGCGCCGGCGAGGCTCCGGCGCGGGCCGCGGCCGGTGGCGGACCGGCGGTCGAAGCAACAGGCGGTGGCGGCGGCGGTGCATTGCCGCCCGGGACTTCACGCAGGCTGATTAGAAGTTTAATGAGTCGCGCGGCCGGAGGGCACGCAATGGACAAGCTGCGACTGTGACGGCGGGCTCGATCCTCGGTCGTTTCCAGCGGTGGTCCGGGCCTTGTCTCATCGACCGGGCAGTCGCTATCAATAGTTCCACCTGTTCTCGTGACGAAGTTTATTGGCCATCAGCCCGCGACCAGGCTGGGTGCTGAACCAACACGCGGCTACAAGACACAAACCGCTCAGCCGATAGCCTTGAGCGAGCGGGTGCAGCGAGCCACGGTCCGACAACAGTACGCGCGTCCACACCGCCGGGGTGGCGGTACGCTAAACACGTCACCAAAATCACGCATAGCAATGATCTACTCCAGGCACGCGATCACAGCCGAGGACGAGGCTGCGGTATGCCACGAATGAGTCGTGGCTCGGCGAAAAGTCGGACGAGCACAAACACCGAGCACACACGCACGGGAACGTCAACGGATAGCCAAGGCGAGGGATGAATGGCATATGCTACTCGCAGTGGCACTCTTCATCGTCGCAGGATGGCAGGTGCGACAGGCACGCTCTCGTGACCTCGCACCGACGCCCGACACCGGCGCCGACCGGTGGCGCCTCACCCGGGCCCGTCCGTCACGGCCCCGATCGCAGGCCCGCCGTCGGATCTCCACTACCCTCCGGCGCGTCCCCGGTCAGCGGAGCGGGTCGGCCAGCGCGTTGCGTCTCGAGTGACAGCCAGAGCCAGGCGAGCGGCAGACTCTTGACGTGCTCCATATCGTACTGCATGGCCGGCGCCTGCTCGAACAGCACCAGGTGCGAGGTGCGGTACAGCGGCGAGCCGGGGCGCCACGTGGTACGGCACCGTCCTCTCGGCCGGCGGCAACCGCCTCCGGGTTGGGCGGCCGGCCGAGCAGCCGCGCGCCCGCCAACCGCAGCAGCGCGGTCAACTCGGCGCGCGACGGCGCCCGAACGCTCCCTGCAGGAACAACGTGCAGCCCGGCGAACAGCGGAGGCCGCAGGCGGCACCGGCGGCGGCGCGCGCGCCGGCCGGCCTCGCCGGAGACGTCCCACGGCTCGGCCGGCAGCGTGGAGCCGGCTTCGGCGCAGGCGGACGCCCAGTCGGCCGTCACCAGCCAGGCGCCGACCAGCAGGGCGCGCAGGCGCGGCAGGCTGACGGAGGAGGCCGAGACGGCGCCACCGCACACTAGGTGGGTGGTCTGCTCGCTGCAACACGAAGCCCGCTGCTCAGGGCGCGACCCCACGTACGGCACGGAGGACAGGCCGCCGGAGGACAGGTCATCGGAGAACAGATCATCCTCTCGGAGGACAGGTCATCCTCTCGGAGGACATGCCATCCTCTCGGAGGACAGGTCATCCTCCGGAGGACAAGTCATCCTCTCGGAGGTCAGGACATTCTCTCCTCAGACCTGCACAGTGGCCTGGCCCACGACGGAAGGTCAACGGAGCAATTGTGCACCATGTGACCCGTCTGCTCCAGAATACGGAGACCCGTTTTCTGAACAACGAAGCAGTTCATCTTAACTTCCCGAATAAGAAGCATAACAAAGGCGTGAACTCTGACCTCCACAACTTTCTGCGATGCTCAAATGCGGGAAAATTCAAATGCCCTGTCTGTTACCACGGGTAAGTCGCCCTGTCGGCTATCACAGGTGAGTCGCCCTGTCGGCTATCACAGATAAGTCGCTCGGTCGGCTATCACAGGTCAGTCGCTCGGCCGGCTATCACAGGTGAGTCACTCGGCCGGTTATCACAGGTAAATCGCTCGGTCGGCTATCACAGGTAAATTGCTCTGTCGGACATCACAGGTAAGTCGCTCTACCACCAGCATTCCAGACGTGCCACACCCTAGGCCTGGGACCACGAAGCCCACACCCAGTCGTAGCTGCACAGAGCGACACATGCACCCGGGAGGTGGAACGGGCACCGGGGAGGTCGGGGCGGGGGGGGGGGGCGGGGGACGGCGGCAGCGACCCGGGCACCGGGGAGGCGGGAGCGGCGGGCGGGGCGCCGGGGAAGCGGGAGAGGGTGCCGGAGAGGCGGGGTAAGAACACAGTTCCACCCGGCCCGATGTTACGCCGCTGTCGGCGCTCCCAGAAAGATGCCAACTTCCACAGCAAACACGACACAAAAGCTGCGGACGGTGTTAGCAGTTGGCTGGCAGCAATTAGGGGCGCTCCAAACTTTGACAGGTGACGTCGTGTACATAGCGACGACCGCTTTGTAAAGCGACGCGCCACGCGTGGGACTCGTATCAAAATACTTTAATTCGAACGAATTGCGCACAGAGGCACCTCCACAGAGGCGTCTCCACAGAGGCACCTCCACAGAGGCGTCTCCACAGAGGCGCCTCCACAGAGGCGTCTCACAGAGGCGCCTCCACAGAGGCGTCTCCACAGAGGCGCCTCCACAGAGGCGTCTCCGCGGCCTGTTACAGCACTTCACGAGCTTCCTGTGCAGGGAATACCGAGAGGAAAAATGCCATGGCCATACGTTTCTAACTGGGGAAAAACCGCCCGATGACGGCCCGCGCCTGCAGCTGATTGTCGTTGTCACGCGTCATGCGGCTGATTTTGCCTAAAAAGCAGGCGTACCGCTGCTCTACTACTTCTTCATGACTTACATCCGTCTTCACAAGCCTTTTTTCAACCGCTGCCAGGTCTCTCCCCCCCCCCCCCCCCCCCTCCTGAGCATGAGGTGGGTGGAGCCGACCAGCCTAACTGAGGCTGTCCGCCTCTGGTGAGCCCTGGCTAATGATGCTCCCCTCATACTGCAGCCGTGCAGCCCTAATCGAGCTGGCCAGCGCTGCTCGCCAGAGCCTGCTGGCCAGCCCCCGGGCCGGCTGGCTTGGCTTACCTGATGCTGCCCTCCAGCCGCCAGCCGAGGCGAGCGGCGGTGCGCCGCAGTGTCGCCAGGCCCGGCGCCGGCAGCTCGGTCGCCGCCAGCACCACGGGCCGCTCCGTGCCGTCCGGCGGTGGAGGCGTCGGCTCTGCCAGCGCCGGCTCGGCCGCCAGCGCCACCTCCAGCACCGGCTGGCCGACCGCCAGCTGGCGCGGCGTGGTGCCGAATAGGCAGCGCGCGGTCCGGGCTGGCGCCGGCGCGCACCAGCACGTCGCGATCGCCGCCCGCCCGGCCGCCACCGCCTCGTGCAGCGGCGTGCGCAGCTGGTGGCCGGCGGCGTCGGGCGGCGCGCCGGCGGCCAGCAGCTGCGCGGCCAGCTCCTCGCGGCCGGCCTCGCACGCCTCGTGCAGCGGCGTCCAGCCGGCGTGGTCCTGCGTGCAGACCGACGCGCCGGCCGCCAGCAGCTGGCGCACGCGGCCGGTGTCGCCACGCACGCACGCCGCGTGCAGCGCCGTCTCGCCCTTGGCATTGCGCTTGGTGAGGCTGACGGCGGAGCCGCCGGAGGACTGGGTGCGGCGGGTAACCGCAGCGGCGGCGGCTCCGCCGGGCGGCGCGGGCTCGCGGCGGCGCCCGTCCGCCTACGGACAACGGGGCTGGGCAGTCAGCGCCGCGCTGGCTCTGGGGACGGGATGCAATGCACGCCAGCACAGGACAGTGTGAACGATGACTCGCAGACGCAGTAAACACACAATACAGCCCATGCTCGTGCACGTGACACAGACGCAGATGTTCCGTGATCAAGGCGTACAGGAGGCCTGCAGCATTTTAAATGTGGTGTCTCATAAAAATAATGTGTGGATGAACACTTTATATCGGTATATTGCTACTCATCAGTTTACAGATAACTGACATCTTAAAAGCATGGGGCAGAACAGTGGACATTTTTACCATCTAAAGACAAGAGAAGTGAAACAAATCCAGCTCAAACCTAACACCAGCCCGGCAACACGGCGAGCGGAATCCCTTCCACGCAGACAACGCCTCGAATACCTCGTCTTTTGCGTCCGGCTGTTTGGAGCGACTTGCCACGAGCCGGCCGTCCCGCCGTCCTCCGGCCGGGTCTCCACCTCCCGCAGTGTGCCACCATCGCCGTCGGCCGCCTCCTCGCGCGCCTGTCTCCCCTCCGGCTGCTCGTCCCCCGACTGCAGTGTCCTCGCGAAGGCCTTCCCCGCTGCCGGGGCGACAGCCCGTCCTCGCGAGGGCGTCTCCGCGCCGTCCGTCCGGTGGGGGCAGCCCCAGCAGAGCGCGCAGCTCCCGGCAGCCGGCCGTCATGGCGCCAACGGTCGTGTCGACGCGGCTCTCCCGCGCCTCGGACGGCGTCTGGCAGCTCGGGCAGCGGCCGCTGGCGCTGGCCGCCGCGCAGCGGGCCGCAGAAGAGGTGCGCGCAGCGGCCGAAGCGGCGTGGTGCGGCGGCCAGCGCGCCAGCAGCCGCCACAGCGCAGCAGCGCCTCCAGCGAATCAAGTGCAGCAGCCGTGCTGCGCCAGCGGAACACCTCCGACAGCGCCATCTGTGGAGGAACGAGCGAACTGAAACCGCCACCGCGGGCCTCAGCGTAGGCATGCCGTAGCGCTCTGGCTACTGATGAATGCCAATGGGAAGTTCTTGCTAGCCATTGAGAGTCTTTGCCTCATTTGAGGATTCCGCTCGCTCCAAAATTGCCAGCAAGCACAAGATGGCAAGCCGCTTACGCAAATTCATACTGTGCATAGCACAGCAAAGCACATCAGCAGCAAGCACAGGGTTTGGGCAATGCTATCCTGAAGGATGGGGCGCAGTGTTGCATGGTCATGCAATTTAAAAGTCCTCACCCTAAGCTCCAAAAGTGGAGTGTGAGAGGCATCTCAGCCAGGAGTGTCTTCGAGTCTTTAACCACCCATATTTGCGCCCAGGATATACAAGAAAATTGGGCCACAGAGGTACCCATGTAACTAAGAAGATTTGGAAAGATTTATGGAGATTAGAATTCAAACAAAACCATTTGCATCCAATCTCATGACATGCAGAAATATCCACATACATGTATATCAAAACATATATGAAATAACTGCAAAACATGCCAATGTCCTGGGTGCTGTGTGACTGTTTTATCTGATCCATTGACTTAAGTGCTGCCAAGACAACAGAAAAGAGTAGTGCAATATATATGAATATATATATATATATATATATATATATACACATATATATATATAATATATATATATATATATATATAATATATATATATATTCACATAAAATTACTCATATATTCATGCTTCTTACATTCTAATATTTTAAGATCCTAACTCATTGTCAGAGAAGACTGAATGGCACAAGAAATAAGTTTTGAGTTTTAAAGGACAACAAATTGTGCACTTTTGTTGGAAAACATCTTTTGGCATGGAGAAAATAAATGAAGAATAACTGAATGAAGTAAAACAGAATCCTATTTTCACTTTGATTCATATAAGGACCACTCATAATGGGAACACTACAAAGACACAATGAGAACACAATTGTCAAAGTCATATCAATAATGCTCACCATCACCACCTAATGTGATTGTGGCAAAGTGTTCTTATAGTGGCTTTGTAGTATTCCCATTGTGAGTGCTTCTTACATGTATCAAAGGGAAAAAGGCATTCTGCCTTTCTTCAATTAGTTATGTCTCATTTATGGTCTCCTTAGCAAAAGATGTTTTCCAACAGCAGTGCACAATTTTTATCCTTTAAGACCCAAAACTTATTTCTTGTGCATTCAGTCTTCTCTAATGATGAGATAGAATCTCAAAACAACAGAATATACAGAATGATGAATATATGAGTAATTTTGTACAAACCATCTTTAATCTAAGCAATGATGCCAAGTCAAAAGCCTGGAAACTAGAACCCTGCATCAAAAAGCTTGCCAATGCTGAGTCAGCAGTTATTTTTAATCAAACATTTAGGCTTCCACCAATATATATATATATATATATATATATATATATATATATATATATATACATATCTCAATGCATGCGATATCAAGATAAGCCTGTGCTTGTCACCAGGTTGTAGAGCTGAACATCTGGCTGCCAGATAAAAAATATGCAGGGCCATACCACAGAAATCACAAGTGCACAATTTTTATAAGACGGCCAGTTGGCACTCAACATCAAATGTTGTGCTAGTGCGGCATGTTTTCACAAGCTAAGTGGTAAGCCAAAAACAAAAATCAAATGAAATCAAAAGATGAAAGACCAGAAACTTTGACTATAAGCACACGTATCTATAAAATTCAGTGGCCACCACAAAGGAACAACATTTGATACAAAAATAGCCACAGTCGCACTCAGCCCAGAGGTATTTTGCTGAATTATCAATGTGCACCATAGCAGAAGGTCTTGGACAAAAACATTACAGAGCAAATATTGGTTATGATGCTGGTACTTCATGCTTCAAGCCAAGCTTGAAAAGAAGTGATCATATGGGCACTAATGATCATGGGCTGGATACAACTATTGACAATAAAAACAGGGCTGGAAACAACTACTGACAATAACAATGTCTTGCTCTATCACATCACACACACGACACATATCACCAGTGTGTTCTGGTATATTGCAGGTCACTAACTCAGCATGCAACCTCTGTATTCATAATTCTGAAAAAAACAGTAGCTAAAGGTTCCACTTGTAACCATAGCATCTGGGGAAGCTAATGAGCCATGACATTTGGGGAAACCTGGTCGCCGAGATAACCCCATGGTCGAGGATGAGATAGTGTTCGATACATGAATCCATATTCAACTTCATATAAAAATGGTTGACTCCTCACACACCTTCAGCTCAGACGACAGGACAAAAACAGAGGGCGGCAGGTGAGGATAAAAGGCACTTCAAATGTCTGCTCTACCGCGCCAAACGAAATGTCGCGAGTGCTGCGCGACCGTCTTATCTGATCCATTCACTAATGTGCTGCCAAGATAATAAAAATAGTGGCGTAAAAAAACTCAGAGCGACCCGCTAGCTGCCACCATATCCCTATGGTTTTTATCGTTCTAGCAATAGCCGCGGACAAGGGCGCCCTGAGTTCATTTGGGGTTTGCTTTGTATAATATTACTCGTAAGCCCCCGCTCTCACAAAAGTTGATACGACGCAGATGCCAGAGCAGGGCACATTTAACAGCCAATTCTAAAAGTAGGTAGTTTTAGCTCTGGCGTTGACTGAAAGAGACCAAAAGGACTTTACTCCTCTTTCTTTCGTCACCGCCCCCTTCAACGCCCTCCACAGTGTCCCTGGATTTCACTGGAAATTGTTTTAGCCTCCACCACAGCTCAAAACAAGATAATGGTGTAATGCTGCAAAACAAGTGAGGGAGGAGACGTGCTCCAGGTTGACAAGCCCACGGAACCGTCGAATGTCACGCTGTTTCTCTGTGACCGTGCATATATAAGGGCCGTCCTACCTTATGCATGCAGGGTTTTTTATGAACCAGAACACGTGGAAGGGATAAACAGTGATAACAAAGATGTCAATGATGTCAAAATTGCAGACGGGCTCGCTGATTTTGGAGTAACAGATGCCGGCCGCATCAAGGTGCGCAGGGACGCATATCTTTCTCCCACAAACAACATGGTACCCACTTTTAACCGCCCTGACTTACCATCTCAGATCAGGGTGTGTTATGTAAAGGCAAAGATACGCCTTTTGCTCCAAACCCGATGATATGTTTTAAGTGCCAGATGTTCGGTCACACAAAGTATTCGTGTCGTAACCAGCCAGCCTGTGGCAACTGTGCCTCGCGGGAGCACGCGCGCGACTGCGAACAGGCCGTGGTGTGTGACCTGTGGCAACCAACAGGCCGTGGTGCGTGACCTGTGGCAACCAACAGGCCGTGGTGCGTTACCTGTGGCAACCAACAGGCCGTGGTGCGTGACCTGTGGCAACCAACAGGCTCCGCACATGACCATACATGACCATTACTTTTTCATGACCGTACAAAGACAGCTTTTGACCGCAGATGCCCAGCCTATGCTGGAAAGAAGGAAATTGTGGCCCTGAAAGCTACAAAGAACATATTTTTTCGTGCAGCGAGAGACTTATATGAAGTAAGCCACCCAAAACTACCATACGCCACAGCACTTAAGGCTTCTGTCACGCGTCAAGCTTCGTTGAATCAGATGACCGCAGCACACCTAATCCAACTCCCGTTTGGTGTCGCGGGTCTTTCCAGCGTCTCATATGCCAGCCATCAAATCGGCCACATGGTCCTGCCCGTCTCGTCGGCAGCCCGCGCCCCCTCCGAGGCGCGAGCTAAGCCGCCAGCCGCTGCATGACCGCCCCAGCCCCCACGATCGTGAGACGGCGAGTGGACCGTAATCCGCTCAGACCGGGCCTCCCGGGTTCCCCGCAAATGACGGCGCGCGCACGTGTTCCAAAGCCGACTCCACCTCAAGAGGCTCAGTGCCGACATTGAATGAGGCACTGGGAAGGGTACTGAACAATGTGGAGCGTCATAGGCTAAATGCGTGCTCGGGAGGCTAGGCGCGCCCGCCTGTTCGGGCAGGAGAAGGTCAAGGCAGCCAACCGGCTGTCGGGTGCGGTCGTGGGCCTACTTCTACGGGGAGGCAGTCCCACCTCCCAGACGACGGATGGAAGCTCCCCCAGCGATGGGTCCCCGCCCCCTCCGCTGCCACCCAGGGTCATCGCTTTTCCATCGGTATCCCTGTGCAGAACGCGACGCCGCGAGAAGCGCGGAGCGATTGGATCCATCTCATCAGACGGCGGTAGCCCTGGGCTCCGACCAAGGATCCGCTCAGGCTCGGATGGGTCAGACCCATTAGGCGGACTGAGTTCGTCGACGGCTGCAGGCTAGTTTTGATACATCTTGGTCGTGATATTTTAACGCTGCCTTAACTGTTAATACGCCCCTCTACAGACGGTTTCAATAGATGAACGACAGAGACAGAAGTTCTGCTCCATTTTTAGTTCCGTGGCACATGTTTTACAATGGAACTGTAGGGGCACCTGAGCTAATGCGCATGCCCTTCGTGTTCTCGTGAACCAGCGGCTTCCTGTGACGATCTGTCTTCATGAAACGAAACTTCAGCCGGACGCTCAATGCACAATAGCGAACGCAGTCGCGTGCCGCGGTGCTCTTTTAGCTATTCAACACAGTGTGTCAGTCCATCAGTTGGTGCTCCACATCCCTCTCCACGCCCCAGCAGCTGGGATCCGTTTTAATCACAGGCATATCACGGTGTGTTCATTGTAATTGTCGCTTGGCGGTGCTTTTCCCCTGGTTGAGCTAAGACGTTTGGTGTTTGGACTACTCCCGCCTTTCATTAGTTTAGACGACTTTGACGCGCATCGCACCGTATGGGGCTGCGCTCACACTAACGCTCATGGACGGCTCTGTGAACAGTTTGTACAGCATTAGTCGCTGTGTCTCTTAAACAACGAAACTCGGGTGCATGTAACCCTGCCTTCTGGTCAAACTTCTGGCATAAGTTTGAGCCTTATGAACCCACAGCTTACGTCACGTAGCACATGGGCCGTCGGCAACGATCTCATCGGCTGTGGAATTCCCAGCGTGGCTTAGCTTCCGGGGCGCATCTATTCTTGGGCCGCGGTCGCAGACATGAGATCTAAGATCAGTCGACTGGTTTGAACACCGAGTGGACACTCTGCTACCAGCTGACCCACTGACGGAGCCTGTATCTGCTGACATCCTCACGTCTCTGCCCCTGAGTATCGCCAATCACTGCACTCCAAAAACCACCGGACCACATCGTCGCACCCCAGCTTCATGGTGGACTGAGGGATATCGCACTGCCATTGCGCATGCCGACGTACCTTCCAGCGCGTTCGATCGCAGCAGTGCTACGGTAAACCGGATTGCCTTCCGGAAAGCGAGAGCGGCAGCGAGACGCACCACTCGGAATACGAAGCGTGTCTCATGAAGAGAACACGTCGGTAAAGTTGACCGGTTCACCCGGACATCACAGATGTGGTCACAGATCAAACGCATGTCAGGCCGGTTTCTTCCACCCCGCTGACAATGATGCGTGTGGATGGTCAAGATGCCGTGCACCCGGAAGATGCAGCCGATGCCACCGCTTAGGACTTGGCGGAACGCTGCCGAGCTGGGACCAACAATCTGCGGTTTTTGCGCCACGAAGATCACTCTGAGGCGATGTAAATTCCGCCACGACCGAAGAGCTGAGCTGAAATCTGCCATTCCCCACGAATGACCTTAAGCCGGCTGTTGCGACTCAACGGAGCGTGTCAGAAGGCCCAGGTAACATTGACAACGAAATGCTCCAGCCGCTCCCTGGTGGACAGGCGGCTTCAAAACGGATACAGCCGTTGGTTCCGCCTTTGTTTGTAGCCACGACACGCGATCATTTACGCTGGCAGTCCGTGTGTCCTTGTATACGGCGGAGCTTGTGGCCATCATTAAGGCGCTTTGCTCTCAGGAGGTGGTCGAAGAGAGTCTGCACGCGATTTTATCAAATTCACTAAGCAGGCTTTTGACATTAACATTTCCATCGGGTAAATCTGCTCAGGGCCCATAAATAAGGCCTAATATACTTATTGGTAGGAAAAACCAGGAGAATGGAGAAATAGATTGGTTGATATCTCGGCCACATGCCTTTATCAAAACAAAATGAGAAATGAATTAAAAGTTACCTGCAGGAGATCCTGCTTGATTTTTCAGTTGTTTTTTTTCTTCTAAACAGCAAGTCACGGTTTTTGCAGGAGACCAACATTCCGGGGATTACAATAAGAGCGATTGCCAGCCATTATTACGACACAGTGCACATCTAAGAGCTAGAATATGCGAAAATGCGTGTACATGCAAATGAATTCAAGCAAACAGGCATCACGCATCACGCTTCATCCAAACATGCAAGCGAGTTGAAGTGAACAGCCATCGCGCATCGCGCATCAATTATATGTGCAAGCGATTTCAATTGATCGGATCGCATTGTCGGCCATGATGAGCCCTGTACGTTAAGATTTGGTCGCCTACTTTTCATAAGAGCAGATTCACCTATTTTCCTGTCTGGGCGGTCCTGTGCTCTGTGGATGACTTTGAGCCATAAAAGGGGCATATGGTCCATACCTCTCTCGACTTCAGCCTGAGCGTGTTTTGGTCAAAAACTGCTCACCGGAAGGGGCATTTCCTGTTTTGTTTTTAGCGTCTCGCAGGTTTTTTTATTTCTTTTTTTTAAAATTTATTCCGAATGGTTTGCGTGGGTGACTTCGGATTCAGAGTACCTGCTAAGCATAGCTTGTTGCGTGTACCCCGAGCCCACCACCCAAGCGTGTCCTCCAGTTCAACAGCTAATTTTGCCTCCGCCCTTTTGCCAGACAGGAATGCGGAGGGTTTTACGTGCCGCACAATGCTGCGACACGGCCGCCTCGGGCCTGGGTTGACCCTCGTTGGCCAGTTGCCAGCTGCCCTTTCCATTTCAGTCGGGTCAAACAATGCGCCCACTCTGGGACTCGTACCCAGTGCCGCTGGATTACGAGTCCAGCATCTGGCATCATCAAAAGTCAGCATCATCAGGTGTTTATTATATCTCAAACGAATAGGGCCCATGGACTCCCCGACATAGAATATCTCCCTGCCATGTTTTTCACACAGTTTACACCTGTTTTCGCAAACCACGTTTTTTTTTTAAAGTGCAAACCCCTTGGAATTCAGACTTGCATACATGACAACTATTGCTACCCGGGCACTTTGGCTTCTAGATGGAAGATTTCACCAGACACTTTTTTAGGCTATTGTCGTTCTTCCAAGCTATGCGTACTCACAGTTTTGATATTTTACGATGTGTTTAATTTTCCAAAGCAAATGCTCATTTATAAAAGGTAGCGCTACGAATCCGTCATCGGATAGGGCGTGTTCTCGCCTCCCGCCCCCATCTCTCCACGCGCTCTAGACTTTTTTGCTTCTTCCAACATTGTACCTAAAAGTCGCAGAGAACATCCATTGCCAAACAGCAAAGGCCATATTTTGTTTATGTTCTTTCTTTCCTTTTCACTACCTGATTAGTTGTTTAGAGCCCTATGGAACGTGTTACGAATTATGTCGTGCTTCGTGGAAGTTTGGTGCGCAGACTCGCAGTGCAGAATTATACCAGAGCTGGGGTGCTTGATAAAGAGCTCCCTTTCTAACGTTGTGCGGTTGTTCCTCCTTTTCACCGTCACCAGTGTATCCAAATATGGGACCCCCATTCCACCCCCCCCCCCCTGTATGCTCCATCGTAAAAGCTAGATTTGGATGCTGATTGTTCATGAACTCTAAAAACTCTTCAAGGACACGGTGTCTGTGCGTCCATACCCCAGCATAATCATCGATGTATCTAGCTAAGAAAGTTGGTTTTAATGCGCTGGCGGCCAGGGCGTTCGTTTCCAACTGGTCTAAAAACTATCGCCAGAGGACGAGCGCATGGTTTCCCCATTGCTATTCTCAATTTTTGCCGGTAGAAGTCATTCCGAACGGGAAAGCGTTGTCATGGAGACACTGCTCCAAGAGCCCGCAGGTATCCTCTTTTGATGGACCGAAACCATCAACTTCATTGGAAAGTTTGTCTACCTCAGCTCTCACGGCAGCGATAGCCTCATTGACTGGCATATTGCCATATAAATTAACAACATCTGAACTGAAGAAAATGCTGCCCTCTGGTAATCCTTCTGCCTGCGAATGATTAAGAAACCTTTTTTAAAATAGATAAGACAGTGGTATTAGCCCTATTCCTCGGAAAAAAGGAGAATGAAGGTAAAGTTAGACTGACATTTCGGCAACATGCCTTTCTCGAAACAATTGCAGAAGAAAGCCTTGTTTAAAAAGTCTCTGGTGTCCCACAGATGAGTGGGAACAAACCTCAAGAGCTGGTTAAGTACTTTCTCTAAAAGACACGAAGTTTCTCTGTACAAGCACCGCACGCAGATTTGACAGGTCTGAGGGGCACCGCAGGTTTGTGATCCTTAGGAAGCCCATAGAATACAGGCGTTCTACTGTGTCTAGGTGTCAAATCTTTGATGGTTTTGTCCGAAGTTTTCCGTTAACTGTGCCCTTTAGTGTTCTTTTGTTTTAGCCTCTACCTGAGGGACTGGGTTCCTGTTCAGTTGTTCATAGCTGTCGCCGTCGTTCAGTATAGCCTTCGCCTCGTTAACACAAGTTAGCCTGTCCAAGATTACAAAACCCTTACACGTATCGCTCCGTTTAACCATGAGATCATCACTCTTGCTAAGGTCCCTGATAAAGTTCCGCTGATCTGCAGTGACATTCAGTTTGCCTACTTTATGTTTTTTGAACGTGCGCAGTACGTCATCCTTCATTACTGGAAGGTTCCGGAAAGTTCTTACCGATGTCTGGAAATCTCAACGACAGATTTTGGATGCGACCTCGATGAGACTGATCTTCGTTGCGATCTTCTGTGTCTGCCCCACGGAGGCCACAACGTGCGTTCGGCGGTTCTGATAGCACTGTTGCGTCGCCTATCGAAGGCGATCGATCTTGGGCCGGTGCAGTTGCAGTGCCAGTTGTGTTGCTACCATTACGGAATTTTGAGATTTAGTCTTTTTGCTAGCTTAACATCGTTTGCATGTGTAAGTGATGCCTAACGCGTGATGTGCCATGCCTATTCAAATGAAGTCGTTTACATGTATAACTGATGGGTGATGTGTGATGTCTACTTCAACCCGCTTGCATGTTTGGATTAAGCGTTATGCGTGCTGCCTATTTGCTTGAATTCGTTTGCATATATAAGTATGTTCGCG
Organism: Pollicipes pollicipes; assembly: GCF_011947565.3. Taxonomy (NCBI): domain Eukaryota; kingdom Metazoa; phylum Arthropoda; class Thecostraca; order Pollicipedomorpha; family Pollicipedidae; genus Pollicipes; species Pollicipes pollicipes. The sequence goes on along the minus strand of NW_023596635.1, from coordinate 22,302 downwards.
CATTCTAATTCTTAGGTAGGCACTGTGTCGTGGTAATAGCTGGCAATCGCTTTTTGTTTAATCCCTTAAATGTTGGTGTCCTGTAAAAACTGTGGCGTGCTTTTTCACCAAGAAATACTGAAAAGGAGAGTTAGGTAATTGGCAGGCAATTTTGAAATCACCTCTGCTATTGTTTAGATACAGGCGCATTGCTGAAATATCTACCCAACTATATCTTCATTCTCCTGGTTTCTCTCCGAGGAATAAGGCTAGCACTTCTGCCTTATCCATGTGAACAACGTTCCTCGCTAATGCACTGAACAACTTACGCTATTTGACTGTCAACCAGCTCTTCATAGCAATGGCTCACCTGGCGCTTGGCTTGAAGTTGTGCGAATTTGTAAACCAGTCTTGGTCTATTTTCGCGAATAGTGATTTCAACAACTTGCTCACACGTCGCACATGTGTAAGCGTATCTCCTGCACTCCAAGAAAAATGAGATTCAGATTGTCCATGCCTCCTGAAATCGAGGGAGGCATGGACATCGTTAAAAAATCAAAATTGCGCGTACGCATAGCTTGGAAGAACGACAATAAGCTAAAAAATATCCGGTGAAATCTCCCATCTCGAAGCCTAAGTGCCCCGGGTGGCAACAGATGCCATTCATGCAGGTCTGGTTTTCAAAGGGTTTGCACTTTGAAAAAGCGTGGTTTACGGAAACAAGTGTAAACTGTGTGAGAAACATGGCAGGGATATATTCTATGTCGGGGAGTCCATGGGCCCTATTCGTTTGAGATATAATAAACACCTGCGAGACGCTAAAAACAAAACAGGAAATGCCCCTTTCGGTGACCAGTTTTTGACCAAAACACGCTCAAGCTGAAGTCGAGAGAGGTATGGATCATATGCCCCTTTTATAGCTCAAAGTCATCCACAGAGCACAGGACCACCCAGACAGGAGAATAAGCGAATTCTCTCTTATAAAAAGTAGAAGACCAAATCTTAATGTACAGGGCTCATCATGGCCGATTATGCGGACGTGACATGTGGCTTTACGTGTGATGTGTGCTAGCTTAAAATCGTGTACATGTGTAAGTGATGCCTGACGCGTGATGTGCGATGCCTGCTCAATTGAAATCGCTTGCATGTATAATTGATGCACGATGGGTGATGCCTGTTTATTTCAACTCACTTGCATGTTTTGGTGAAGCATGATGCGTGATACCTCTTTGCTTGAATTCGTTTGCACGTACACGTATTTTCGCGTCTTCTAGTTCTTGGGTGTGCACCGTATCGTGGTAATGGCTGGCAATCGCTCGTATTGTAATCCCCGGAATGTTGGTGTGCTGTAAAAACTGTGACTTGCTGTTTCAAAAACATAACCTAAAAATCGGGTGAGATCATCGGCAGGCAATTTTGAATTCACTTCTGCTATTGTTTCGATAAAGGCATGTTGCCGAAATATCAACCAATTTATTTCTCCATTCTCCTGGTTTTTCTCCGAGGAATAAGGCCATTACCACTGTCTTATCAATGTGAATAAGGCCATTGCCACTGTCTTATTAATGTGAATAAGGCCATTACCACTGTCTTATCAATGTGAAAAAGGCCATTACCACTGTCTTATCAATGTGAATAAGGCCATTACCACTGTCTTATCAATGTGAATAATGCTCCTCGCGAATGCACTGCACGACCTACTCAATGCCCCTCAGAGTTTATCTGGCAACCCCACCGTGACGTCACCGCGGAGCGCCTGGACAACCCACAACATTATAAGTCCAAAGCAAAGGGTCTTTTTCAGAGGCAGCCTTCAGGGAGACTGAGAAGGTAAGGACAGTTGAAACGTTTTCAGCATGAGACAAAGCGTGTGTCCTCTCGTGCGCCAGGGGTGCTTTTGAAGCTCAGTGTCTTAGCTTTGAATTGCAAGTCATTTTGCACAGACGTTGAACGCTAACCTGAGTGGCGCCGCCGGTACCAACACCTGAACAGGCCAGCCCAGCTACATCCCGCAAACTTCATACATTCCCAGGCAGAGATTCACTTGACTACTATCTCAAAGCTTTGCTAAAAATTACTTGGCGCACCAAAGCTGTCACGTCGGCGGTCTGAGGGCGCTGGCCGGGATATATAGCGGACATTGGCTGGCTTTGATGCACAGTAGACAGATATGAAGCTAGTGGCTGGGTGCGGTACATCGTCAGCAGTGCGTCGTCTCTCATCGGAGGCCGTGGCACCACTCCCTCCACCACGCGGCCGGTGATATGAGCGACATCGCTGCCTGGAGGTCAATCCTTCACGCATATCAGATTTTAAAAAGTAATAGAAAAGCGTCTGCTCAGGAAAAAACTTGTGGTTAAATAATGTTGAATACTATGAACAGCGTCTCAATACTTTGATTTATGTGACAACGGAAAAAGTGACGGTCGAATTCTAAAGGCCACCCGCACGAACACGTCACATGTGGAGCGTACCATATCTACTATAAATCAAGCCATATTCTCCATTCAGGTCCAAAACTGTCTGCTTCTTTACACCTGTGTTTTTGTGTCAGAAAACTGCGTCCGTTAACCCAGTTATGGGCCCTTTTGAAGCCTATGGGTCCGCTTGGGGCGCAACGAAGAGGGGGGGGGGGGGGGAGGGGAGGAGCGTGGTTCCATATCCCACTTTACACCCGCCACTGGCCCGAAGAGCTTGATAGAGTGATACCCAATGCGCAGTATGGAGTGCCCAGGAATGATCGAGTGTGCTCGAGCGGGTTAACGGATCGGGGGTTCTGACAAGAGCCCAGGGGCCTCCATTCAAACCATAAATACCCACGACATAATGTGGAGGGCCCGCAAATGATCTAGTGCACCCGTGCAGGTCAACAGATATGGCTCAAGACAAGAGGGTGGGGCGGTCCATTCAACTAGAAAGTACCCCTGACGCAATATAAAGGGCCCGAAACGGCCGAGTGTGGCCCAACAGGTTATCAGATAGGGCCCCCGACACGACCTTAGGGCCCTCCAGTCAAGTCAGAAATACCCAAGACCGAGTGTGGCGGGCCCCCAAAAGATCGAGTGTACGCAAGCAAGCTACCAGATGGCCCCCGACAGGAGCGTAGGGCTCTACATTAAAATACCAGGACCCTGTGTGCAGGGCCATAGGACAATCCAGTGTGCCCGAGGAGATGAAGCAGATGGGACCCATCAAGTGCATCAGGCCCTCTATTAAGATAAGAAGTACCCAAGCGCAATTAGAAGGGCCTCGAACGACCGAGTCTGCACAGACAGGTTAACAGATGGGCACCCGACAAGAACGTAGGGCTCCAGGCAAGTGGCAGAGAATTGAAAGAGCAGTAGATCAATGTAAAGGGGCCATGAGGATATAGTGAGTGTGTCAGTAGGTTAACCGTGACAAATTGAAGGGCCCCTGAACAACCGATAATACCCCAGCAGGCAGCATGGAACCCCCGGCCTTAGCGGATAAAGCGTGGCGAGCGAACGGGAAGAACCCGTGGAAGGTCCCTGATTGATAAGTATCCCGGCACGCTAGCAAGAAGGGATCAGCAACAGTACAGGGTCCTATTAGCAAGTGCGAGGAGATCAATGGCAACGTAACGGGCTCCTTAACGATCGTGTTGACCCTGCGAGTGGGCGTACAGGGTCCCCGGTAGCAGCGTAGGGACTCTGGACAGCGTAATGGGCCTTAAACCTCCCAAACACCACCCTCTAAATCAGTGAAGAATAATTTTTGTCTACTCGTGCACCCTTCTTTTTCGCTTTCGACTGCTCTTGGTCGTCTGGAGACCCAAAGAGGTCCAATTTTGTTGCATTTTGTGTAAAAAAAACTGTGTCCGTTTGGCCGTCTATGGACCGCTTCGGATCCTATGGGCCTCTTTGGGACCCAAGGGGGGTGGGGGGTGGGGTGAGAGAATGGCCCTTGTCCTCCTCTCTGGATCCGCCCCTGACTGGCCGAAATCCACGGCTCGAATAAGCGCCGGCTTTTGAGCAACACCGCACGATCGTCCACGGTCGGCGCGGGAGGCGGGCGGCGACCGACGACACCGCAGAACACGGCCGGCTGGACACGACTTTTGCGTATATTTTGAAGTGCAGACACGCGAGTTGGAATGGCAGCGTAGAACATCATGGAGCCGTGGGTAAAATCGAAAGAAAACATTTTGGCGCCAAATGACTATTGTACGCACCATCGGACTGCTAAGGCTCAGGCTGGAAGCAGTTCTTACAAGTAATGGAATTCTCACTGAACAATGAGATATCGAATACGACAGGCTGCGGTCTCTTCTTTATTGACTTTTTGGGGCATGTGCATAGTCCTATAGCAAAATTAACGACCAAACTTGAGAATTGCTGCTAGCATAATTTCATTCACGAGAAGCTTCGCCTGCTCTCTGCGGTGTTTCAGCTGGCTCAGCAGCTGCGAACAGTACAAAGGCACACACACACAACTGCACGACAGGAGACACGGCTTGGGCGATCCGATCAGGTGACAGAGTCTGCTAACGCAGATCTGGTGCACGTTCCAGGATGGCGACCGATGGATAGGGCTTCTTATCGCTGTATCTGTGCATGGTAGCAGCCATGCAGATATTTTCGATTAAGGGAAGTCTGACACCCCAACCAGTCTGCGTTATAAAAACGGCGAATCAGAGCAATGATTAAGAGAAAAGAAAACATCAGGACCGCACAGAATGATGCGGGCCCAGACCCCTGAACGATAATAACATTCAGGCCACAGTAATGTGTCAGAAAGCAGGATTGAAAGATGTGAGGCTGCATTGCGCAATGCAGCCCAAATTCGAGAGATAAGGTCGTCTATACATACCAAAAATCACAGCATTTGCTTGCTGCGTGTCACGCAAGCACGCCGATTCGCAAGATCATAATGCGTGCCGAACAAAGTCTTTCTAGACGTTACCACCAACCCCCGGTGGGCTGCGACGCAGCAGGCTCCACACCACGCCAACCCATAACGTTAACTCATGCGCAACGACGAAGTTTTATAAATCAGTTTGCAGTCATGTTGTAAATCAGAGTTTGCAATTATACAAAAAGAGGCTGCATTCAAGTAACTTAAATTTTGGACTGCAACTTATTTCTCCACCGAGAACGCGCAAAAATATTTTATCTCGCTCCCAGCGCGATAGTTAACACACAGGTGCCTCTTATGAGGTCAATGACCCATGACACTAAAAAGTCAATGGCCGACATAACAACTCACACCCCAGAGAATGAAGTGCTCCTAGCTCATGGCCGTCAGGTTTGGCCCACTTGGAACCGGATGGGCTTGCGCTCCTCCCGACCACTCATTGTGAACATTTTGGCTGGTTCAGATGGTGGCTGGTGGCTTAGAGCTCGCTCTTCATTGCCCCTTACGGGTTCATTCTCCGTCGCTTCATCCCTGTAATCGCTCCGTTCCGCTGTGTTGGAAGATCCACCAGCGGAATCTCACTGCCGACTTCATGTGTTGGGTTCTGCCGAAGTTTTTTATCAGACCAATAGTCTTCCAGACAGGGATTTTCCCAAGCTAGTCAAGGGCCAAAGCGCCAAAAGCTTTTTCATTTCCGATGGGGTGACAGGAGCCCATTCGCGAACTCTCCCTCTTGGTGTCAGCTGGATGATGTCCATGCACTGGTCTGCGTACAGGTTGGTTTCGTTTAGCAGCATGCCCCAAAACTGATCAGTGAATACTAGGTTAATGGACTCCTCTATTTCTAACGTCTTTACGTTTGTGTGCGGACCAGACGAGCCAGTGAACACGCGGACTTTAATATCGCCAGCCTGCAGCATTCTCCAATCTGCCGGTTTGGTTTGCTCACCTTCCACGTTCCTCTTATTAGGAGCTTGGAATTTCCCAGAAGACAACGGAGGCTCTGGCTGCTGCGATTGTGGTGATGGAAGTCCATGCGCCAAGGTTCCTCTCGGTTTCATGTTTCTATAAATAACTGGTGATACGGCCAACTCGCAAGCAAAGAGGTAATCAAGCAACTATTGCCATTTGGGAGCAATGGCTTCAGGCTTATCAATTTGAGTGGACGTGGCGCCGAACCTGACACTGTCAATGGCCGAGTACCTTCAATCCTGCGATCCAGCCACCAAAACCATGGGCGGTCCTAACACTGTCAATGGCCGAGTATCGTCAATCGTACAATCCAGCCACCAAAACTATGGGCGGACAAAAACTTTCCACATGCTGGAAGTCCTTGCAAACGGCTGGTAACTGGAATGATAATAGCTTGCAAACGGCGTAACAATAAAGTCAAGATGCCCATGTTGGACTTGTAATATCAAGACTGTCGTATAGTTCAATCATGACACTCCGGGCCTTATGTTCCCTGGAAACGAAGTAACGGAAAAAACTGCATCAGATTAGTTGCATGCAACCGCCAGCAACCCTGGCCAAAATCATAGACGACAGTGATTAGCGATGTGCTCGGTGCTGCCTGGCCAGCCGGTCCGCCCAGCCAGGCGGCCCGCTGACCGGCACGTCCCCGCCCCTGAAGGGCGGCGAAATCCTCCCACCCCACCGCCAAGTTCGCAGTGGGCGACCGGCCAGCGGGACCGTCTGTAGATACCAGGGGAGCTCCAAACGCGACCAATGATCCACCAACCCGTGGAAGGTGAATAGACGCACTCCACACTCTTGGGGCACAAAGGTCCGACAGGGAACACACCAACTGCCTCCAGTGGCCTCGACAGCGAATCGGTTAAAATTGGTGTCATCAAGCCAGCACGAAAGCGCCTTAAATACCCCTCCCTCCCCGTGAACCTACATTTTGGTTTTAGGCTGAAATAATATCTCAGATTATGCCCATTCAAGAACAAAAGAGAAATACACAAATAGACACAAATGAAGGACACAAATATATGGAAGATGATTTGGTATTCATAATTCTAATGTCTCTAGCTGTCTTGCACGTTTCCAACCGCTAGCTACAGTTCGTAATGTGAACCCACATAAAATCAGGTGATTTCTGTGAAGCACTAAAGCTCCGAAAAATATGTAGTTATAGGCGCCTGGAGTGTTGGCTTGGTTGCATGAACTATCCTGGGGACGGGAGGCTATTGTGAAAGCTTTCTTGCCGGCCTGATGGCACCAGTTTTAAACTGGTCATGTTGGATCGCGCTCACCGCTCGTTCTTGATTATTTTTATGTTATTATCATTATGTGATTATCATATGATTATTATGGATTATTTGATAATTTAACAAAAATTGATTCAGCCAATTTTTGGCCTTTGGAGTTGGCTTCGCATAACGCCATGCGGTCGTGATTCCACAGTCACGCAAACTCTCACGGCTCTTTTTATCGACGTCCATTACGACGCCCCTGAGCGGCGTGTTCTGTTTGGGGACCTCGTGTTCAGTGCGAACCGACCCATTCCCATAGGTGAAACCACGTCTCCGAGATTGAGGACGACAAATCATGGTTGGGGCGGGGCAGGCAAATGGGAATAGACTGTGGGCAATCTGACCCGGAAACGATCTCCCTGATGGGAAAACGTGAAAACGTTAATTTTCCGGGAACAAACATGGGACAAACAAGACGAATTTGTCTGAGAATTGGAGGGTACATACCTATCTTTCTCAGCCCCCCTCCCCAGTAGTTGTCCCCCTGGCGGCGCCTGACTCGCCGGCGTGCTGGGGATTTACGCATAGCCCGGCCGAGGCGCCGGGAATGGCGCGACGGACTGGCTCTCCTGATTGGATGGCGCCCACCAATAAGGCGACGTGCGGTTGCCACATCGCCTGCACGCTGCGGGAAAACCACTCAATCGGTTTAGTGGCCGGCACCAGGGGCGGATCCAGAATTCCGTCAAGGGGGGAGGCACACAACGTTGTGGGGCCCCCTCAGAAAGATGTCCTTGCACTGCGGTTATTAAATTTTAAGAAAAAATATATGCATATAAATATGATTAATAAGGGAGCTCATCTTACTGCGCACAACCATATAAAGCTAAGCGTGCTGCGCATGCACACACATGGAGCTCATTTATTTTCTCCAGATCGTGTTAAATCCTGCGATTTGATGCTGAGTGTTTCGGAACAACAGGCAAAATAAGCTCGAGTTGGCTGCTAACTACCATCAAAACCATGCACGGACTTGAATGCCAGTTTATAAACGGCCAGCGGTCTGGGCGATGTTATCAGCTGATGGCTGGTGACAAATGCAGAATTTTCCCTTGTTGTAAAGGAGTGCAAAATATCGTAGCAATCAAAACATGTTAAGAACTTGTTACACACGTATAATAAATGTCACACACTCAAAAGCCGAGGAAATTGACACACACGATGTCGACGTCACGTAGAATTACGTTCGACAATTGTGCCTAAAACTCATCGGCGCTTATCCGGCTGTAGCTCTAAGGCTAAGACACCAAAGCTAACGAGGACAGAAACTGAGCGACCATGAGCGGCGCAGGAGGCTAACAAAGAGGCTCCTGTGAACAAGCAAGTACAGGGTCTCAGGGAACGCGAAAATAATCCGAGACCAACATGGCGTGCCTAATCTTACAAGCCCTAGCAACAGCACAAGGCCCTCCAAGGAAGTGGAAAAACCCGAGACTAGTATGAAGGACCGCTGGGCAACCGAGTATACCCTGGCAAATGGGAGCCGCGGAAAAAAACGCATCGAGCGTTTCAGACGAATGGGAAAATCCGTGGAGGAAAACCTGATCGATCAAGATTGCCCAGGCATGGACGCACAAAGCGTCCCAACAACAGCGTTGGGGCCTACGAAAAAATGCCAAGAAATCAAGGTCCTTACCGATCAGATCAACCCGGCAATTGGACATATAGAGCCCAGGCAACAGCGCAATGCCTCCGAACAGCGTAATGAGCTCATGTTTTCCCCGAACGACACCTTCTCAGCCAGCGAAAGATTAACTTTATTTGCTCATGAGCTCTTTACTTTTGCTAGCAGCCGTTCTTGGTCCTCTGTGGTCCCAAATACGTCCAATTTTGTTGTGTTTTTGTTTTGTTGGAAAGCTACGCCCGTTCGGTCGGTTATGTGCCTCTTCGAAGCATATGGGCCATCTCGGCATGGTCCATGGGGGTATGGCCCCATGTCTCTCCCTCTCTGTATCCGCCACCGGTCCGATCAGCTTAACAGACGGGCCCTGCCAAGAACATAGGGCTAACCATTGAAATACGAAGCATCCAAGACACATCATGGGGGCCCGATATAATCGCGCGTGCCCGAGCAGGTTAACAGATGGGGGCTTCCAACAAGAGCGTAGGACCCCCCCCCCCTCCCAATTCAAACAGGACGTACCCAAGACGCAGTGTAGAGGGCCCCCGAACGATCGCCACCGAGGCCCAAGGCCCCCGAACGATCGCCCCCGAGGCCCAAGGCCCCCGAACGATCGGATGCGCAACAGCAGGTTATAAGATAGGCTTTCAACAAGAGCGTGGGGCCCCCATTCAGACCAGAAGTACTCAAGACCCAGCGTGGAGGGCCGTCGAAAGATCGAATGTACCCGAGGGATCTATAAAGTGGCCCCCTACAAGAGCGTAGGGCTCTACATTAAAATACCCAATGTGCAGGGCCCCCAAACAGTCCAATGTGCCCGAGCAGGTTAACAGATGGGTCTCCGACAAGTGTTGAAGGCCCTCCATTCAAGTAGAAAGTACGCGAGACCCAACTTGTAGGTCACAAACGACCGCGTGTGCTGAAACAGATGTTCCCCCAGCAAGAGCACAGGACCCTAAGCAAGTGACAGGGAGTTGGAAGCGCCCTAAACCCAAACAGAGGGCCCATGAACATATCACGAGTGTGTCGGTAGGTTAACCGAGACCAACGTAAAAGGCACCCGAACAACCGAGGATACCCTAACAGGTTAAAATATGGAGCCCCGGCTATAACCCACAGAGCATCTCTGGCGAGTGGGAAGAGTCCGTGAAAGACCCCGACTGACAAGAGCGCTTTGGCACGCTAGCGGGAAGGGCCCAGCAACAGCGCAGGGCCCGCCAAGCAAATACAAAGATGTCAAGGACAGCGTGGAAGGCTCCTTAACGATCGGAATGACCCTGCAAGTAGGCATATAGGTCCCCCAGAAAAAGCATATGCCCCTGGATAGCGTAAAGAGGCTTACAATTTCCAATTAACAACATTTTTGGTCATTGAAGATCTTTTTTTTGTCTTCTGGTGGGCTCTTCACATTTGCTTGCAACTGTCTCTCGTCGTCCGGAAATTCGACGATGTCCAACTTTGTTGCGCTTTTTGTTTTAAAAAAGAATTGCACCTGTTCGGCCTTCTATGGGACCCATCGGAGCCTATGGCTCCTTCGGGGCCCAAGGGAGGGGGCCATGGCCCCATGCCCCTCCCGCTTCTGGATCGGCCCCCGCCCGGCCCTGCCACGACAGCTCGACCACACAAGGAATGCAATCCCTCCATGATGACCACAACCGGATTCCCGAGAATTTAAGCTGCGGTTCACGTTTGAGATATTTTGTCCCACATATTGCGCCGCTGCGCGAGGCCTCATGGAGCGCAGCGCTGCGTGGAGGGGGCGCCGCGGTCTGGCGAATGCCGGACTCAAACGAGTACGCTCTGCAATCCTTTCTGACGCACGACTTGATATTAATAACTGGATCTAACGGCACGCCTTTGTCTGACGTCACATCAAGGACACCGTTGCTCCACGGAGTGGAACCGGTTCTTTGCGACACGCGCTCGGGTGGCGCTAAGTTAATCCCCGGAAGCTTATTCCGGAATGATTTTTCTAAGGACACGGCATAACCACGTTAAATTTTGCATAGCTGTTGACAACTGAAAAGCGGGTCATTTGGTGTCAGCAATTTAGATGTACCTTGTAAGGTCGTTAACTTATGGTAGATCAAAGTCAGGGTATGGATTAAGCGAAGTCAATTTCCAGGGAGTCGTTCAATCTTATGCAACAAAGAAGTGCTAGACGAAGCCATACATGTCTGGGATACTTTTCTAGGTGACGGAACAATTGAATGAACAAATTACATTGACCTGGAGTCAGGTATGAAGGTGAGATCAAGATCAAAACCGGCCTGGTTCATTACTTTAGGGCTTGCTTTATGCCTTTTGCTCATTTTGCTCATTTTGCTTCCGGTGTTCATTTCGAATTTATTGATAACAGGAGTCACATTATACATCTTCCATGTACTTTTTTAGTGGCCAGAATACGTTACTGACCTGAAATGACTCAGGCCGACATTTTAACTTACAATTATACCGCCTAGCGTGATCTTTGCCGATTATTCAAGTGCGAAACTCAAAGCAGGCTTGCATGGGTTTGGTCACCGTGTCCTTCGAGAGGTAAAAAAGGTTACTGACCTTAAATAAGCATGTAACCCTTTACTTAGAGCAGGTATCTAAGTCCCCGGGGCACTCCGGACGCCAGCCTGGAGTTTGACCTTGTTTTACCGTATTTGAACTGAAGGCCATGACGGAATAATCTATAACTTTCTCCTAAGTGAGTTCACGTACAAGTCGACACACCCTGTAAATTTGATGTCTCTAGCTCTCTTACTTTCTGAGATCTCAGGGGTCAATTCGAGCCCCTGATATTTTCATTTGAGATTTGACCCCCACCCTTCGTTCGGGTGGGGATCAAATTGACCCCCAACCGAGCAAAGGATATCTAAGCCTTTGCTCGCGCGGTCTAACCGGCCGCCCGGACGCGTGTTTTAGCGTCGGTCGGGCGATGGCTGCAGGCCGCTGCTCGGGGACCAGCGCCTGACGGTTCCGTTCCGGTCCCGTCGGCCGGCAACGGCCTTCTCTTCTTACGACCCGCGACTACTTACGACTGCCTTCTCTTCTGGACATTGCTAACACGTGCCTCGCTCTCCGACATTCCCAGTTTATCGAGGCACGTGCCGGCGCGTTCAATCTTCAAATCTGGTGGGCCGGCTAAGCCATCCAGTGGTTGGTCAATCTTCTACTTGCCAGTCGGTGCTAATACGGTGGAAATAATTGTGTGACGTCACATCTATCGTCTCCTGTCTTCAAATCATCCTCTCAACCGCAGCCAATGGAGTTTCAAGCCAAATCATTGTAACGAACCGCCCCTTTACACGTTTCGGATCAAATTTCGGCGGTATTGGACAGAGAAAACTTTCCATCAGCCGTTTACTACACACGCTGTGTATTGCATACATATGCAAGGGTTTTGTGTAAGAAACAATGCAAGATAGTCAAAGACCTCTATTAAATTACATGCAAGTACAGATCGAATGCATTTACATATTCTATAGGGGCCACCGCAACTGGATTACGGCTCTTACAGCCTCTCGTCTGAACAAAAACATGAAAGATGTGCCATTCTCACAGAATGTACCCACCCGCACTCGCTCGGTAATATGTGGACGATGATAATATAAATCCTAGCACGGTCGAGAAGGCATATGCCGGTCCAGGGCGGGGCGTAGACGCCGCATTGGCAGGATGTCGTCTGAGGTGGCGACAAAACAGAGGCGCCGAAAGAAGCAGCTCGGCGGCAGCGAGCTGCGCAGTGAGGATCCGTTCAGCCGAACTGGCCCTATCCATCTCGTACAGCCGAACTGGCTCTACCCATCTCGTTTAGCCGAACTGGCTCTACCCATCTCGTTTAGCCGAACTGGCCCTACATATCTTGGCGTGCGGGATCGCAGGACCTCTCGGCGCGGGACCGAGGGACCATCTCGGCGCGAGGGATCGCAGGACCATCTCGGCGCGCAGGACCGCAGGACCATCTCGGCGCGCAGAACCGCGGGACCATCTCGGCGCGCAGAACCGCGGGACCATCTCGGCGCGCGGGACCGCGGGACCATCTCGGCGAGCGGGACCGTGGGAGCATCTCTGCGTGCGGGACCGCAGTACACAAAGCTGACTGACCGGACGAGTGGTCCGGTCTCGGGCCTCTGCAGCTGTACTAAGACCTGCAGCCAGCTCTTCGAAATCCAGAGCACTGAATAGCGCGGAGATGACGTCGGGTGGGACGTGCTTCTGGCAGGCACCGCATGACCCATTCACCGGAAAATGGTGGCTCCTTGTTTCATGCTCCGCGCATGACAGCCCTGCAATTGTATATTGATCGGCGCCAAGATGTCAGTGTATGACATATAAGGTACGACATTGCTATAGACGTTGTTATTACCAGTTCTGAGCAGGCAGACAGAGGGGCGACCTTATGCTAAATGGTGAAGCGATGCGGTGGTCTCCAGAAGCCGGATGTGCGTGCACACACAGCCAGTTTTGCAGGCTTATCCGTTTTTCGCCCACAGATTCCACCGCAGCTGAAGTCTCCTACTCGCGGAAGGCACGGATCGATAGTGCGTGTGCCGGCCAGTAGGGAGAGCCCCGCCCACGCCTGCGAGCGGGTCTCAGGTTGGAAGATTAGAGCGCCGGGGCACTCTGTGCCGCGACCTTGTCGAGATGACACCCCAGGTAATCCTCTCCCGGCGAAACTAATGCTGCGAGCACCCAGGTGCCGCAGAAGTCTTGGCAAGAGGCTTGAGCCTGTTGGACATTGCTTGAACTCACGGGTGCGAGGCCCCGGTGAGCGTGCTCAAGACCGTCCCACAGTAAAGTAAGAGGATTGTGCTCCCGGCGGGACAATGTCTGTGTGTTCCCATCTGAGAGTGTAAATATGCCTCCACCGCGACCGTCATCTTTGCCTTTTACTGCTGTCTGTGTCCACCCCCATAAGCAAATGTGTATGTTGAATGCAATGTTCACCACGCAGGGTGCCGAACTGATCGACAGTGAACGTTGAATGACGTGCACTGGGTCGCCAGTTTAATATACCCGGGTGGCAGGCGGAGCTATGTGAGAGCAGCGGCAAACGGTGGCTGGGCGCTGTTACAGGGAGATGCCAACTCGGATGCGAAACATCACCCAAAAGCCCACAGCAGCTCTGAGCTACTTTGGATACGTACGAGTCCAAATTAGGCAAGCGGTCATAGCCAAGCCCTAGATTTTGGCTTACGAAATATGGAGACGAGGAAGATCGCATAATTGCTCTGTGAGGTCCGTGACGGGGCGCAAATGCTGTGGGTTATCCCAGGACATCAGTTGCCCATTGGAGGCGTTTTGCTTCCGTTTCCAAGTTCGCTTGTTCGACACAAGGTGTCGTGGGAGGCCAGGAGTTGTTCCATGTGAGTGGCGACGTTTTAATTCCGCGTTTTTTGCTGCTAACCAAAGCTGGAATATTGCCGGCGCATTGGACAAACCGTGCCTACTCAGCGAAAAGGATGAAGCCGTTGGCAAAAAACGCAGTCGAGGAGAGGCCCGGATGACGATCATTGACGCACGCCAATGCTGGTGGATGGAGGAATTGGCTTTTGATGGAGGAATTGGCTTCTGGCCACGCCAAGACCGTCTGTGAAGCTCACGCCCTGGGTGTGGCTCCGCAAGTATGCTCGTTATAGTGAAGACGCTATTTTAGCAGAAGCTTTGAACGCTTTATCACATCAAAATATGTGCTCAAATACGGTAGACAAAACAGGGACACCCCTCCATGGTGACTATGAATACGTTATGGTCCGGTAGGGAAGTCAATACGGTTTGCGTCTGGGCACGGGGACGGCTACCGTGCTGATCAGGAGAGACGAGGTGATTTTCAGAAAGATGACTTTAGGGCTGCTGAAGGAAGACGCGCTCTACAGTTTTGACAATGACTTAAACGAAAGAAATGGGACGGAGCTGGGAGCATTAGAAAGATCGTTGGATTTTAAGTAGGATGGACGTGGGAGTTCTTCCCTGATTTAAAAATCTTAGACTAGGGTATGGTGTAGCTGACCAACTGCAGAATCATTTCACTCATGGCATCAACACAGGTCTGATTAACTGCAAAAGCATCTCACGGCAACAGCATACGTTTAATCAACTGTAGAAGCATGTCACTCGCGGCAATAAAACACGGCCAAACAACTGCAGAAACACCTCACTCACCGCAACAAAACACGGCCTGTCACTTAGGTCAGAAAATGTAAACCGTCGAGTATTGACAATATACGAAATTTCCATTTATCCCGTCGTTTAGCCAGCACCTCCCGGCATGTTGAAAGTCGGTAGCTGTCAGCATGAGACGTCTATTATCATAATCTTGACATTGACTTGACCGAGGTTATAATTTATTTGGAAGCCATTGGCAATTGACCAGCATGCCTAATGGACCTTCCCACATTTTGTGCAATCCTTTGGAAAATCCAACAACACCTGTTGAGAAGGACAATATTACCATATTGGTTGCACCCATTTGCAATTTACATACTGCGTACGAAACGCAACAAGGATGCGAAGTGGCAATGAACGCCATACTGGCACGCGTCTTGCTTTTGCAAATCTCGTCCATAGCCGGCAACGATATCTGGGGGCTAGCATAATAAGAAGGAATTATGGTGGTAATCTGAGGTGCTGACCGCATCACTTGGACTCGAAACTAAATAAAATCAGTTTTTTTTATAACGCACTGTTGGTTATTCAGTTGCACTCCTAAGATGAAAGTAATAAGATGGTCAAGTTGGCATCAGAGCTGCGCGTTATAAGTTTGGGAATGGGAAAATGGGAAATAAAAACCTATATCGATGGTGCGGCCCCCACAGTCGTGCAGCTCAGGTAACGACTTGAAGAGGTGTGAGAGCCAGAGAGGGGCGTCTGCGTTCATTCGTTTTGATGACCATCACTATACTGGACGACGTAACTTAGTCAGTTGTTGAGCGGTAACAAACCGTAACTAAGTGAACAATCAGCTTCACAGGCTTTCCTGAAGATAGTGACACTGATGCCCTTTATTATAGAGAATTCGCATTTTCATATGTCATGGAACAGTTTTTTATGTAGTCTGTCAACAACTTGCAAATCAACAACTGAAATGAAACAGGCCTTAGATGCGTATTGCACGTCAAGCCAGTTCGGGTGCAGGCATCAAATGAGTCGACCAACGTCTTCTCGCGAATTCGCTGAAGATTTCCACGCAAATACAAGCTAAAAGCCATAACCGGCACGTTTCTGTTCAAAAGCCATTTCTATATATTTACGGTACCAAACAAAAGCCATTTCTGTTCAAACTTGTTATGCATTTTGTTAACTGCATTTCTCATTAAGCAGTCTACACCAACGCCTTGTTAGGCCAAATTATTAAGTGATTTCAATGGGTTTCAACGCACCTGAGTTCGTGGAGTCAAAAAATGTGAACGTTCGATTTGATCCTGAAACGAGTTTCTGAGTTTCCTTATACGACATAATGAAATCCGTGAATAAAGAAATAATCCGTCCACACATCCAGTTTGTGAAGACCTCCAAGTGGAACCACCCCGGCCGTGCTTATGGCATGCGGAATAAATGTCATTTATTGATTAGCATTTCCGCGCTGCGATTTCCCTCAAATTTTATGTTGCTAACTCATCACAAGAACTAACATGATTTAACACGAAGAAAGTCTTGGCGCATGCTGTCCACTCCCCAGACAAGTCGTAAACTTCGCCGGTTTTATTGACTGAATAGAATTGTGTGCATCACCATCATCACTGCCTAGGAATGTTACAAGTTGTCACAAACCGCGCCGAATCACAGCTCAACTCGTCCCGATCGCAAGTAAAACATCAAGTGGACCTGTTTACTCGTGCAACAGCTGGAGTCGTCACATGCCATCATGCAACGCAGAGGCCCGTCGATTTTCATCCTCTGTAGCGCCTATAGTTGCGACGCCCACCACCACCCGCCACCGCCGCCACCTCCGCCGCCACCGCCGCCTCCGCCGCCGCCGCCACCGCCTCCACCGCCGCCGCCGCCGCCGCCGCCGCCGCCGCCGCCGCCGCCACCGCCGCCACCACCGCCGCCGCCTCCGCCTCCGCCTCCGCCGCCTCCGCCTCCGCCACCACCTCCGCCTCCGAACCGACGACGGTAGGCTTAAAGTAGAAAATTAGGATACAAGATCAGAGGATACAAGATCGGAGGTTTTCATATGATTGTCACGGTCCTGTGTCTAATGCTTGCAAACTGCTTTGCCTGCCCAATGATCGTTTTTTGAGCTAAATATATAGAGGTATGCGGAATTCTTCTCTGATTCATAAGCTGCTCTTCGTTTTCCACGTGGAGATTTCCTTCACGCTGATTATGCAATGCCTTGCTTTGATATGAATCCAGTATCACCGGTCTGTCATAATTTGTCCCAGTAAAATTGGCCTGTCAAACACTGTCACGAAATGCACAGTTGGTACATGCGTGATGTGCAAGAACCAGCTGGTGATGCTTCTTTACGAGACATCGCTCTTTTGCCTTAAGGCCGAAGACAGAGCACACAATAACAATAATTAAGGTCCTCTGAATTTATTGGAGCTGGAAACCTCCTTTTGAAAGCCATATTTACCACATATGCTAAAAATTATCATAAAAACTGCCATTGGCAGGCCCCATCCCCTTTAAAAGCTCATTCGAAGTGAATGGAGCGAGTAACATTTCCTGAATGCAAGTGAACGCTCGCTGAAAATGCGGGGACAAGACGCCCGCATAAAACAATTGCGCAGACCTGATATGCTGCGTCTAATGGTAGTGTACCAACTAATGGAGTTAGGAACATTATATAATATATATGTATATATATATACATATCTATATATATACGTATACATATAGTAAGATATATGATACCTATATAGCTATATATACATATAAATGGCATATATACATGTATAGCCCGCATATATAAAATCATACATGTATGATCTATATATATATATGCTCAAATATATGCATATATATATATTACACTATATATATATACATATATATATAGGTATATATATATATTATATATATATATAATATATATATCATAGTATATATATATATATATATATCTAAGATTATATATATATATATATATATATATATATATATATACATATATACATGCATCTATTTATGCGGTAATCTATGCGGCTACGTTTATATATATATATATATATATATAAACGTAGCCGCATAGATCATGGTTTAAAAACGACCATACGGCGCCTTTTTCAGAGCAGTACTGCACAGGAGAAAATGTCACAGGCAGTGGCAAGTACGCGGGCAAACACCATCCTCACGTGGTGGCGTGCAGCAAAAGAAATGTTCTCTGCCGACCAGTAAGCAGTCACACACAATCTTCAATATGGCTGCTGGTAAATGTCATGCTCGTGAAATAGTTGTGAAGGTATACGGGCACGACTTAAAGAGACAACAAGCGCTGACTTAGCTTAAGGCTTAAGGAAGGCTTGGCACGAAGAGAAGAGCGCGAGTAGGTGCTGATCGAAACTACGGCGGAATTCCAAAGGTTTTGTTTTAAAAAATCCAGTAACGTGAACTTCCTGGTTCCAAAGGTTGCAGGACAGTTCGCTAAACAAGGCAGCACAGACGGTTGTCCATATTACCCGAAGGCTTTTGACCAGGTAACTCACGTTGCAGCACTGGTCAAGGCGACCAGCGTCAGAACGACGACGAGGAGCAGCAGCAGACTGAACCACTTTCATGATGATGTCTACTCTCGCCGACAGAGCGGCGCAAATATATACGCGCTGCGCAAGATAGCCTCAGGCAGCGATTATGACAAGTGACCTGTTACCCCGTTACAAGTGACACACAGATAGACGTTTGCCCTCCGTTCGGAGTAACTAATGCGGACAGTCCTGCGGTTGAACAACCACGAGGGTTAAACTTTCCGAGAAGTGTCGTGCAGGCGGGAAAGAACTTGGCGAACCACCGGGATTCCCCGGCACTGCACCCTAGCGCGGCCGGCGGTCGTCTGCGGCGCAGTCGGCACCTGACCGCGGAGCCACGGTTAGGTCCTCATTGTCTCAGGGGCCCCCTGGCATTACGGCCGGCTTTCAAATTCTCGTCTGGCATCCAACTACGTACGTCGGCGCCACCTAGCGATCTGTTTAAAGTGATGTCTGAGTTCAATGACGGCACAAGCCTGTCAAAAGTTAAAAGGCCGGACGGACGGCAGGCGGCACTCGTAGAACGGCGTAAACTGAGCGACGCCTGCCGACGGCCTTAAGAGGGGACACAGGTTCACGGCTTTGTGTCAGGACCGAGTGGCGCCGGGCTACCGGTTGGCCCGCGGGGGCAGTGCGACTTATGCAGTGTAGGACTGGGCCATGCCGTGTGCTTGTCCGGTTGGCCCGCGGGGGCAGTGCGATCCATGCAATGTGTGACTGGACCATGCGGTGTGTTTTGTCCGGCTGCGCGTGCCTGAACCGACAGCACGTGCTCCTCGCGCGTCCAGATGAACACCGCAACCGACGACAACACCGTCTGCCCTGAGCGCCGTCAAGGCGGAGACCGCGCGGCGTGAGGGGACGGTGACGGCGTGGGGAGAAGAGGCGACGAACCGCTGTCGAGGAAAGCTGCGGCCCAGGACTAGGGCCCAGACCAGCGCGAACGTGTGCGTGCACACTGCGCAAACTGGCGGTGCGGGTAATGGACGACAAAACCTAGAGCGCTGCCGATAAGCGCCGGGTACCCCGAAAACCGCGGTCCCCCGGCACCAGCCGCCGAGTAACGCAGTTTCTCACGAGTGGGCCCTCACGTGTTTTAGCTCTTTTTTAGGCCCGGTTTGTCACGAGTGGGCGCAAGTGGTGCCCACTTCTCACGAGGTGGGCACCATTTGCGTGAGGACGCTGGTCTTCGGGATCACGCGAGCGTCGCTCAAAACATTCTCGCGCCTGCGCGGCAGTGTGCATGCGGCACCGACCAACGACGTTTCGTGACCTTCTGTAGTCGAAGGGCCTTTCCCGCATGCGGCGGTCCGGCGCCTCCACCTCGAGCGAGCGTGGCCTGCGGCCCGCAGAAGCTGTCTCCGCGCGTCGTCGCGGGTTGTGCGGGACTCCAAGACCCGTGTAATGCCGTCCGCCGGCGGCTGACGGCAGCCGGTCACGTGCGGCACCTCCGAGCCCTGGCAGGTGGCCAGGTCATTCCGCCAGGGCCAGCGCTGCATATGAACAGCGTGCGTGCTTGGCGTCTGCGGGCATTGCGGATAAGCAGCTGACTTAAAGACCCGGACGTGGTGGGCGAAGAGTGGGTGCTCAGTTCACGAGCGTCGACTGCCGTCTACGTGTGGAGGTGACAAAACCTAAGAAGCAGCACGGTGTCGTAACCTGTGTCGAACTTCCCGTCACGAGCCATAGGGTTTCACTTCCAGGCCCGAGACAGTGTGCCTCTGGTTGGCTGGACAGCGCCCCCCCCCCCTCACCCCATTCTCCGCGTATCTCAAATCGTCAAACCAGCTTGATGGTTACGAAAACGTCCAGTATTCCAGAGAGATTTGTGAAAAGGTGTCTGATATAATTGCTGATGCCGCGGTAATCCTGACCATCGACCTCTAGATCGAGACTCGTGTGTTTCGCGTGGTGTTTTGTGACTGGCAGTTTCTGCGAGACGAAATCAGGGACGGATCCGGTGGCAAAGGGGACAACCGCCCTATACTTCCCAAGATGAGCAGTCTTGCAAGAAAAAGACCCCTAGAGCTATGACTTACCAATAAAGCAGAGCAACTCTTACCAATATGTTTGTTTTGGAACACTTCTACAAAAAGCGAAATATGTTGAGCCACGAAACATCAGGACACTTTTTGACCTTTTGCTCCAAGCCGGTATTGTTGCCCTAAGGCAGCGTTCTCAGGCGTTCTCCATTCACGCTCAGGAGGAAAACACGGGCAATAGCGCAGGCAGGGGAGGGCACAGGGGGCACGTGCGCCCTCTTAGGCTACGAGGGGCCCGAAGGGTCCCTCGGAACTGGCAATTAAGGATTGGATTTGACGGCTCGGAGGGCCTTAAAGGCCAGCCAGAGGTCTCATTCAGGGGCCTGGCGCGGGTCCCGGGACTCAAATGCCAGCCAGAGGGCCCCGAGCGCTGATCAGCGGCCCACTGAGTCGATAAGGGCCTCTATTTCGGCCATACACCATCGGTAACGCACAGCCGGTTCCGTGGCGGGACGGGCCTAAGCGCCCATTTGCCAAGCAGGGACAAAGCCGAAGCCAAATATTTACCTTATCCGGGGGCCCAGAGCGCTGGACAGTGCCTGTGTTGTCAAGGGGTGCCGAGTCGACCAGAGGCAGTGTTCGAGGAGGCCCGTAGAGTCTAGAGAGCTCACCGGGTCTGACGATCATGGGCGCGATTGGAGGGTCTAAGGGCATAAGGGGCTGGTCAGAGTCTTATATAGGGGCTTAGACATGCGACGACGGACCCTCTAATAGCGACCAGAGAGCTCTTTGCGCCCATCGGGCACCCCCTGAGTCGATATGGACCTATATGTCGGTCAAGTACCAACGTACCACATAGTCGGCTCCGTGTCGGTATAGGCCTGAGGACCCACTTACCAATCAGCTATGAAGTTGGCGACAGTGATTTAGACTAGTCGAGAACTTACATCCGTTAGCGGGCCACGGAGCTTAACAGAGGGGTCCGGGGGGCCCACTGGAAGCAATCATCAAAGGCCAGGATGGAAGGCATAAGGGCCCGAAGGACTGGCTGTAGGTCACGTAAGCAATAACGCATTGTAGGGCTGTAACTTGAAATGTCAGTCAGAGGTCCTCTTGCACCATCTTAGGAAGCCCTGAGACAATGCAGCTGTCTGAGTCGGTCAGAGACCACGAACACCAAATCAGTCGATTCCATGTCAGTCTGAGTAATTGAGACACAATTCCCAGGCAGAAACGAGGCGGAGGTCCGCGATGTTCTGAGCATTGCCGGCACATTTGTCAAGCAGGGAGTAGGCCGGCTCACGATTTACATGTCGGACTCCTGTGCCGTTCAGGGTCCCACAGCAGGGAGCTAGAATCGCTTTCGAACTGGAGTGGGAGGGAAAAATTCCGTCGCAAAAAGACCGTGCGGGAGTGAAAAAGTCAGTCCACAAAAGATGGAACTTATGAGCTGGTGACAGATGCTTCAGCAAATAAAGACATCTATTTGAAGTTGGCATGGACGTAATATGAGAAACCTGACGAAACTGTTTTACTTTTTAACATCATAGGTCATTAAAGCGAAACAGAATACATTAAATCATAGTAATTTCATGACAATATAATGAACATTCGTAATCATTAACACAAATAATTTGATGCCGCACTTTGCACTTCCCTTCCACAGCACTTTTGACACAAAACAAAGCAAAGGAATTCAACAACAAAATAACAACAGAAAATTCAACAAGCATAAAGCGCTGAGGCAAAAAAACCTTTGGACTCCCATACATCATCCCATCACCAAGTCAAGCACAATAGACATACCTCTGGCTTCTGTCAAGGTGGGGTCAGGGAAAACAAACACTTTGTCACTGTTTCTTACAAAACACCAACGCTTGTTTCCATGAAAGTAGCCTAAC
>NW_023596634.1:0-1388 GCF_011947565.3 Pollicipes pollicipes | reverse complement strand
TGGGGGGTGTGGGGGGGGGGGGATGATGATGAGATAGCCGAGATTGAGACGAGCGAGTTTGAAATAGGCTGCATATCCCTGGACGGCCCAGGGGTGCCAGAACTAGGGGGGGGGGGACAGAAAGGCTGAGCTTCTGGACTTCCTGAAGATTTGAAAAAGGCTCTATATCAAATATGCGAGTGAACTGGAAAGAAATTACCAAAAAGGCGTATCCCCAACTTGGGAACCTTTGTTGCACCTGGGAGAACCACTTCTGCGAAAGGTAATTCACGCCAGGCTTGGCACGCTCGGTGGTGTTGTGTGAAAGGTAGCTGACAATACTCGTAACGTCCAGAACCATAAGCACCTCATGTTGGAAAGGCCTGAATCCAATATTCTCAGCCGCATTGAACACGTACTTCGTCATACTTCACTGGTTATTGAAGTGTTTCGGCGAAATCCCGTAGTCAAAACAGAGAAGCATAGAACAAAAAACGTGTCGGATTCGTCGTGGCTTACCGCCATATGTGTTGCCCACTTCTCACAGAAGATGCCGTCGAATGATGTGTATTACAATGCAGCTGGAAGAAAGCGTGCTGTCCATTATCCACCGAATATCCAAGAATAGTTTTTCGTAACGCTCCATGTTAAAGAGGGACTAACCCAATATTTTCAGTGGCATTTGACAGTTCATTGGTCGCTTGTTTCTTGGGCAAAAGTCCGCTGGTGAACTATGAAGGAAAAACCGAAAATGCAGCAGGATGAAAAACTTGTTCGAGCTGCGCTGTTGAATCTGCCTTAAAGGAGCAATGCAATCAACAGGGCACGGCGATCGCGCTCGGCAGAGCTCGCCCGATGTCACGCTTTATAAAAGCAGAGGGGCAATGGCATACCTTTTTATAGGAAGTATTCCAGTAGTTGATTTGTATGCGCATGCAATGCACTTGGCAAGACTCCCGCCGTCGAATATCCACAGCCTCCCAAGTCGCCGTAGTGCTTACAAATCTGGTGTATCTGACATCTGACATCATCTGACAGCTTACATCTGACAGCTTACAGACCTCTTAATGGGATTGGGCGCAACCAATATTTGTCATATTTGTAACGAGTGTGCCATTATGCTTTCTGCTGTCTGTTTTTTTAGCCGACTTAACTCGAACACGTGAAGTATTTCAGCTTCCCGCACTGTTGCCGACAGAAACACTGTGGTACAAAACGTATTAGAAATGTCCGTACGTGTAAACAGGGCCTTGGGCTGCTATTTTACCGGTGTTTGAGCTCTTACGCCGAAAATAACAGACCTTTGATATTCGGGGAGTTGCCAGTTAGAATAATATGTCAAGCTATCATTGGAACATGTTATCAAAGTAATCAACCTTTCAGCGGCGTCAGTTATCACGAATGGCAAC
>NW_023596633.1:0-17765 GCF_011947565.3 Pollicipes pollicipes | reverse complement strand
CCCGACGCAGGGTGCAGCGCTCGCTCGTCCTGCACCGCGCCGCGCTGTGGGTGTGGGTGTGGGTGTGTGACGTCACCGCCGACAGGGCGGCCGGCGGGAGTGTGCCGGTCATGCGTGGCGTCTGCGACCTCTGCCTGCACAGTGCGACACGATGCGACGGAGCGTTGGAGGTCTATCTCGAGGCTGTTTGAGGGTTGGTTTGTTTTGTATTAACGCGGTGATTGGTGGCCATCTGTTCGACGGAACTAATTCTCCAGCGGCTCGACGGTGGTCCCTTGCCGCTCTGCGTGCGGTAGAAATGTATATATCTAGATGCCGGAAGGAGGTTGTTACATCGATGTGGCGTGGGGTGAGGCGTGGTATACATCGACGCAGCGTGTTCGCACCGCATGCGCTTGTTCGTCATGCGTGAGGCAGGCCGCTGTTTGGCGCTGGCCGTGCGTCGCTGCGGCCCGTCATAAATCAGTCCTGCGGTCGGCACTCGCTGGCAGACCGCTCCGGCGTCTAGACTTAACCGTTCGATGACTGATAGGATGACTGTGCAGCGGTGTGCCGGCCGGCCGTGCTGGAAGCCCTTGTGCGGGACGGCCGTGTCGCTGACCACTGGCAGGTCACATTTGCACCAGGATGTGTTCCTGGCGTGGGCCGTCGTTCTTGGACGCCGCCCTCGCTGATTGGTTCTCTGTTTAGGGCCACTGTCGTCGGGTTGTCTCCTTGAATCTCCTCCCTCGGCGATCCTTGCTCTCCCTGAGGCGTGCCGGCGTAGGTACCCACCGGGGGAAGGGGGGGGGGGGAGAGGCGCCGCCGCGCCGCCGGCTGGACGGTTGTTATTGTTGACGTGTGGTGTACGGGGGCGGTGCCGGCCGCGGGCGGCGCGCCCTCTGGCGGCCCGACGGGGTGCCGAGCCGCGCTCGGCGCCGACTTGGGCACCTAGTCTTTCCCGCTGTCAGACCCACCCCTGTCGAAATCCGAGTGCAAAGCTGCGGACGGGTCGGCGCGGAGACGCGCGCGGCACGGCAGGCCCATATTTATTATGCCAACTGCGCGAGACAGAGCGTGCTGCCACCGTCCCGGCTCGACTCCGACTCGGGACGCACGAACACAGCGTGTCTGCAGCCGCCACTGCTACCGTGGCGCGACGGCTAAGCCAGTCAGCTGCTAGCAATATAGATTTGGCGCACTGGCCCGTGTCTACATCCGGAGAGAGAGAGGACGCACTATCTTTTTAAGTGGATGTGACAGCTGTGGAGGCGCGGTAAGAAAGTTTGAAAGACCTAATTGGAAAGAGTGAGCTCCGCGAGAAGGCCACCAGGTCGTGGTACGCGCACGGCGCGTGCAGATTTTGCCGTAGCGCGGGTGCGGGAGACACGAGTAAGCCTCCACTCATAGAACTGACCCGCGTCCTGGTTAGGCGGTCTCACCAAGCGCGGAACTTGCTCGATGCCTCGCCGATATGCATGCTTGACATGTATCTATGTGCGTACGTTGGTGCGTCCGTTGATCAGACATCGCCCCTGCCAGGGAAGCGCTTCTGAACTTCGCGATCGTAGTGGGGCCGCGCTTGGTTTTGGATCTGCGCGGCACTTGCATCGTTGCCGACATTCTGACAGATGCAAGACTTTACTTTCTGTCGATGGTCCCCAACCACGTTAGGTTAAGTAATATTGCGACAGCCAAGGCGAATAAAAGCACTCTGTAGGTGTGACGTAGGTCGTAGCCACGGGTCCAAGCCCTGTGAGTCAACAAGGGGGCGGAGCGCAGCAGGTATAGGTATGTATGTCATCCCCATGTATGAGGTATCCCCATGTATGAGGTACCCTGATACCTGAAAACAAAACCCATGGAGCACGGGGACGTTCGAGATAAGATAGACCCAGTATAGGCCGAAAAACGGAGAACTTACGGCTCAGAAAAGGCCTATCTCTCTTTTTGAGCCTGAACAGGACCCATCTTTGGTATGGAGTGGGCCAGTCGTAGGCTCAAAGTCAGCGGCGGTGAATCGGCAGGGCAAACTGTCCCCATGTATGAGGTAAGGGCCAAAGCCATTTCCCCCCCCCCCCCCCCATACTTCAGGTGGCCCAGATGGGGGCCCCAAGCGGATTTATGGAAGAGATTCGTTTATTGTGTGACATCAAAGCGAGCGTAGAGAGCTCATTTCAGGTCCGGAAAGGTTCAGCTTCAAGGCAAGAAATCCTACAGCAGTTTCAGGCACGACGAAAACCTCCGGTCTGAAAGGGGTGCATTGTCAGGGTGTACAAAGGGTATTTTGCGGACTCAAAAGGGCCCGCTTCTGATCAGGACAGGCCCATCACCATCTCAGAAGGGGCTCGTCACGGGTCTGTGTGGAGCCCATCGTGAGCACAGAAAGAACTCTCTTAGGTCTGGAAAGAGCCCATGAGAGACTCAAGAAAGGCCCTTCCCAAACAATAAAATGACAAGTCTCAGACTGAGAAATTCGACATCTCAGGTCCGGAAAGGCCCATCTAAATACTTGAGCCCGAGAAAGCCTATCTCATATTCCACAAGCTTCATCTTACGCGAGAGCGGAGGCCGAACCTTTTGTAATAGGGGTTGGGGGCGGCACACAGCTGGATAAACGGCTCCCGGTGAAAAGGCACCCCGAAAATTAATCAGATTTGGCCCATTTTATTTCGAGAACCCCACCTTTCTCATGTCATAATGCCAACGATTTGCGCTGGTGGATGGACCCAGTGGATTAAACGCTAAGGAAATCCCTTACCTTTCACGGACAGGGAGTCCCGTAAGTAGAACAGTGGGGGGCTAGTCAAGGGTTGAAGGAAATTTCCGTTTCACTCCGCCACCCGGGGTAGTTACCGGCTACTATTCTGGAAACACGGTGGCCGGGGCGCCCTGTCGATCAGTAGGGCCGCGGAGGGACGCGTCACGCATCGGTCCTCTCCCTGACGCGGAAGGCCCTCAGACCGGAGCGGTGTTTCACCATCTCAGTTTGAATCCTTTCAGTGTCATGTATCCTGTCGCCTTTCATTATCAGCGGGCCCGGTCAACTCAAGAGTCTTCCTGACATTCGGAGTCACGTTCCTAACCCTATTCAGGAAACGGAACCACTGCCGACTCGGGGCCCTTGCCGACATAGGGTCTCCTGTTAGGCGCACTGTGGTCCCTCTGACCGACATAGTAGTCCCCCACTGTCTCAAGGACCCCGACCAATACAAAAAGTCCTCTGACTGGCAGTTGCGGGCCCCAGGATGGTCCCGGCTTTGGAAATGGGCCCTAGGCCGCCGCGGGGCAGGCTGTTCGAAATTCGTCGTGTTCGCGGATCGACTGGCTCACCCTCATTGCCCCCAGGGACCCCAATCGGCGCAAAAGACCCCGTAACGGACATTTGCGGGTCGGGACCCCTTAATGCAGCCTTTAATAAATTCTTCGGACCCTTAGTCGGACCCCTGACCGTCGTTCCCGAAGAGCCCTAAAGGGCCCGTCTGGACTAAAAGGGAGATATGTGTGCCCCGGTGCCCCCCCCCCCCCCCCTCGGCCTGCGCCCCGCTTTCAACTTATGATGGACGCGTCTCAGGTCTGAAAAGAGCCCATTCCCAGATCAGAAACGTTCATGTCAGTTTAGGCCTGGAAATGACCTATCTCCAATCCGAAGCGGCCAATCGTAGACTCAGAAATGGCCCGTTTTCAGTTCGCAAGGGGCTCATGGCACGTTAAGAAACGGCCCACTCAGGTCTGGAAAGAGCCATAGAAGACTCAAAAGGGCCCTTATTAATCAGGGGATCATCCATTTTGGATAATAAAGTAAGCATTTCGTGTGCGGAAAAGGCACCTCCCTTTTAGGCCCCGGATGAGCCCACGTCCGGTTAAAATCAGACATAGTCCATGTTAGGTCCGGTAAGCGTCATTATTCAAGCCCAGAAAAAACGCAGGTCGGGTCCGGAAAGGATCAATTTTTGCTCTTAGGCCTGAGGACATTCTCTCCCAGGCCTGCAAAGACCTGGGAGGATATGATCTTAGGCTAGATCCATCTTAGGCTAGAATGGGGATGGGACCAGCTTAGGCCCAAAATGAACTTTCAATAGTCGGGAGAGGACCTATGTTGGCACACTCAACTGCAAGACACTCCGGTAGCACAGCCGGAGTTTTTTCCACTAACAATATTTCAATGATCTGGTTGTCTTTGGAGGCTCTAGAACCGGTTTTTTTTCTGCTTTTGAAACAGTAGGGCGGGCAGAGGGGGGAGGTACAGGGGCACGTACCTTTACCCCGCTTAGGTTCCGAGGGGCCCTTTGGGCCCCCGGGACCTGGGATTAAGGGCCCGAAAGGCCGGCCGGAGGTCGTACTTGGTGGCCCCGGTCCTCAGGGCTGGGCACTCCAATGTCACCCAGAGGGCCCTGTGCGCTGATCAGGGGCCCTGAGTCGATAAGAGCCCTGCGGCGATCAGGGATGTTGCTGCGCCAGTGAGGGTTCCTGTGACGATCCGGGGTCAACTGCGGTCTGCGCGGGCCAGAAGTCCTCCCGCGTCAGGGAGGGGGCAATGTCATATGCTGTAACCCTTTAAGGGCCTCCGAATCTGCCGGGAGATCTCGCCTCGTGTCGCCCCGATGACTGCCGAAAGACACCTCGCGGTGGGACGGAATGGCCATTCAGCCCTTGACTGGGCACAATAATGTGCTCCTAGTGTTCTACTCAAGGATGGCCATTCATGGAAATAAACAATGGTTCTCATTAGTTTTGAAAAGAGCGGGTCAACATGAGTTCAAAGACGAACGAAGCCATCCCACGTTTGCCTGAGAGCGTTTACTCTGTAACGGAATCCACTGGTGAAACAAATTATCAAAAGGTTTCAGCCTGCGCGTTCGCAATCTTGGAAGCAAGGACAGCGATAGCCTGGGTTGCAGTTTCCGTAGAATCGAACGACGTTGGCCTATGCAGATAACACCAGGCGGCGGGCGCCGCGCGCGCGAGAGCGACCGCCGTGGAATGACACCTCTGAATGTCTTAGAAAGTTAATTCGCACCTTTCAAAGATTAGGTCAGGCGTATCTTTTTACACTTTTAAGGTTCCATGTCTTCCAGCTCCACCATCAGATTCCAGCGCCATGTCGCGGTCTTCTCCACTTCCACAACCTTCACTCCTCCACTTCTACAACCAGATTTCATCCACACTTCGTGGTGCTGTAGTGACAAATCCGTTCAATTCATTAACATAAAAATTGTGCGGGTGACCTATACACACGGCTTCCTTTTAAATGTTCAGTTCGAAATCCTAAAGCGTTCAGAGATGCTTCGCCAAATGTGTCATTATTTTCATCCGCCTATTGACCACGGCTTAGTGTTGGCTGTGGGAACAACGCTGCGCAATCTGTTGAGACTTCAACACCTGGCATTGATGTTTTGTTTTTTTTGCTAAGGCTTGCGAGCGCGCATGCTCAACACTGCGCTACATAATTTGTATCACTTATCAATTCTGACTGAATGTCGAACATTTCCAGAAAAATATGGCTTGGCCATGCTACTAAGAACTGTCAACGCATTTCAATCTAAATTCGTGGGGTCTTTAGTATTTCCGCACGGCCCAGCTGAGATTCTTAAAAGCCTATAAGTTCTATTGGTTAAGATAGAGAAGTCCACTGGATCATTGTAAAAATAAGAGCGCCGGCGCTTTATTTAATGTAGTCGTTGAATGCATGGTTTCTTCAGTTGATTGACTGAAAAATTCAGACAGAATTGATCTCGCGTTAGCTTCTTTTCCAGGTATAGATGTGACACGCGGCGTATTCATCCTCCACGGGCCACATGCAGTTTTTTCAATGTGCGAGTAAGGCTTTTGCTTATTGCGTTTGGCCCGAGTGCCCGTTCCGGACATGCGCGCTAGGACGATCAATAAGGGACGGCCCGTTAAAAACACCGGCATCCTCGGAGTACGGGGGTTGGGGCACGTTCAAAGAGTACATGGAAAGGTTCAGACATTGAGACAGGCACGGTGCGGGAGGCCCTGTCGGCCTGACGCGCTGACGGCTGGATCCACCCCGCATTCACCATTCGCATTTTGCGCATTCACCTCGGCAAACTGGAAGCCCGACGGAGGAATCGCCGACCTTTCGGCGATTTTAGATTCCCGGCCCCTTTTTTCTTTTCTCTTTTTACCTAATTGAGAATATGCGTTTTGTAGGTCTTTTTGGGATGACGTTCTAGCACATGAATTCTGATGTTGTGTGTCGTGCTCTCTTTTCGTGCTTACGTCGTATCTCAATAATTACCACGTCAAATGTATAAATCTGTCGCTAATGTGAGCTGTTCTATAACGTGCCGACCACTGCCTGTTATTTTTCTACGCGATTCAGTGAACAGCCTACATGAAAATAGCAGATTGATGAAAAATGTGCGGCCTGAATTTTGCGCCATGAACGCCGCGTCGGGATAAAGGTGGAGGGCCGTGCGACGTTTATGCGTAAAATTAATTATCCTGCATAGCTCATATACTGCTTACAGCTTGGGCGACAGCTGGGGGCGACAGCTTGCGTACAGCTTGGGGCGACTGTGAGTTTTCCACGAGCTTAATGAAAGGATTTTATGTCACCACGGGCTAAACGCGTCGCAGATGCTTTGCGTCATGACTCCTCGCGGGGAGTGATGGAGGAAGTCCTATGCGGTGCGCAGGCAGTTGTCTAGCCGTGGGTTGAAAGGTCCTACTCCCTACAGAAACTAGGGAGTTGGCTGTTGGTCCATTTCTCCGCGACTCACAGATGAGGTGGGACGCATTTTTGCACGTCGCTGGCCGCTAGTGAGAGCGGCAGTCGCACGCGTAAGATACCGTTGATGGATTCGTGACCCGTAGAACGTGAAAATCGCTTTTCAGCTGCCTTCTTGCGTCTTCCAGAAGATGGAAGTCGGAAAAGGGCGTTGGGCTGTCGCAAAAGTTGGTTGATTTTTTCCGTTGGTGGACCAACACGCGGCCACAGAAAGGGATTTACTAAGCTGACCATGGGTAACTGACCCTGAGCAGCGGCAGTGAATTCTGTCACTGGGAGAACCGTCGTTCGAATTATTACAGCAGCTCCGGAAGGCGGGGTTCGCACATATGAGTCGATGAGGGATTCCTCCGTGCCAACATGTGATTCCGGCGACAAAATATTAACAGCCGATTAGGGATTCCGGCGTACCGGTGAGGATTCCGGCGACTGAGGATAATGAGCCGATGTGGTATTCCAGCGTGCCCATGAGGATTCCGGCGACTGAGGATAATGAGCCGATGTGGCATTCCGGCGTACCGATGAGGATTCCGGCGACTGAGGATAATGAGCCGATGTGGCATTCCGGCGTGCCGACGAGGAATTCCGGCATTATTCAGTACCGATAGGGGTGGGAGCTACCTGGTGATGCCGCGGTGAGCCTTGCACCAAGCGGTTACTCTTTCCTGGGGCTGAGTTCCGAAGTAGCGCGGTGCGAGACTGAAATGCTCCCCTCACAATTTAGGGGGTCTGATCATTGCATATAACCCTCGCAGACTGTGTGTAGCGGCCACATTATACGCCTCACTTGATTATGACCGATGACAAGCATACGTGAGAGGGTGTGAATGTATGAATGCTAGCTGCGGAATCCCAGTAAAGTGACGTTTGCTGCCCATGTTAAGACGAAAGCATCTGTTTTGTAGAAGTCCATGTAATGTCCGTGCGCCACTGTTTTCGCCACCATTTGCGGTGGCCCCAGTTGGCTTATTACAGGGAGTTGCCTCCATGGCAATTACCTGCGGATCAATGCATTAGGCCATCTAGCCAAGAGCCGTCATTAACAACAGCATGCATAATTTAGCTAAGCAAATAGTATTATTACCCGTGAACTATCATTCTCAGGGAGCTTTTCTTTCGCAAGGCTGCATATTGGTGGGAACAGCCACTATCTCAACAAAAGTATCCATAATCCCATGCATTACACAACATCATTTTCGCGTACGTAACTTCAAAAACCATACAGAAACTTCATCCAAATAATTGAGTCAGTCGCGGCATTTGTTGTTTTTATTCCAGCTGACTTTGGAAGTCTCGTGATTGCTGTTTGTTTTCGGTGAGGAATTCGTCGGGTGAGCGTGACAATATTGCTAGAGAAAACGAGGAGCCAGTACTCCTAGCTATGCGACGATAAAAATCAAACTGGAAGAGACGACGACGATAGGATACAGTATAATGGAAAATTCCCCGCGTAACAATAACCGTAAAAATGAAAAATGTAAAAAGCATGCCTTCATTGACACGCTCTCGGGTGGGGGTCAAATTGACGCCCCGAAGGTTTTTCCAGAATGGTTCCCGAACGGCATGCGTAGCCGCGCCAAATTTTGCATAATTATAGGCAATTTAATAGCGGTTCGTTTGACATAAAAAATTAGATGCACCCTGTAAGATTGCTGACCTAAGGCAGGCCAAAGTCAGGCTATGGTTTCAGCGAAGGCAATTTCTAGGGAATCCTTCGATCTGATCCAACAACGGAGTCTTAAACGAAACCATACATATCTGAGATGCTTTCTTAGGCAACACAACAGTTTAATGAGCAAATAAAATTGACCTAAGGTCAGGTATAAAGGTCACACCAAGGTCAAAGCCAACCTGTTTTATTACTCTAGGGTTTGCTGTATGGGATAGTTTCTGGTGCTCATTTCGAGTTTATTGATCGCAGGAACCATATTCTTCATCTTCCATGGACTTCTCAGAGGTCAGAATAGGTCACTGAACTAAAATGACCTAGGTCAACATTTTGTTTTAGGAACATACTGCCTAGCATAATGTCTGCCACTTAGTCAAATGCAAAACTTAAAGCAATCTTGTATGATTTTGTTCACTTTGACCTTCAAAAGGTCAAACAAGATCACTGACATTAAATGAGAATGTGACTTTTTGCTTATAAACGGTTTTCTACGTTCTGGAGGCACTTTGGAAACCAGCCTGGAACTTCACCTTGTTTGACCTTTTTCGACCCGAAGGTCATGACCTACGAACCTGAAACTTTCACCTAAGCGAGTTCACGTACAGGTGAACACACCCTGTAAATTTGGTGCCTCTAGATTTTTAGTTGCCGAGATCTCTGGGGGTCCAACTGACCCCCCCCCCGAGCGAAGGGTATCTAGCTGGCCACCCGGGCGCGTGTTAAGAAATGGCCATATTCGGTGATTTTTGGTTTGGGGGGTGGGGGCTTTTATCATCAGAGGCCCTTTGGCAACCCCGTACTTCTTCCCTGTCAAGGCTCTGACTGTGCGCCTATACTGCGATATAGGGCCCCGCCGGGGCCCTATATCGCACCTATATATGACCTATATATGACCTATATATCGCACCTATATATGACCTATATATACCTATACCTGACCTATATATACCTACCTGATATACCTGACCCATATATATATATATATATATATATATATATATATATATATTATATATAACCAAGATGTACTTTGTGAATATATTGCGATTTGTTCGTTTTAGCTTGGGACTATTTTTAACGTTTTTCCGGGAATCTGCGTAATAGTCCCGATCGAAGTGTGTAACATGCAAGATGTTTCTTCAACTTTTCTTCTTCGCTGGCCCCCAAATACCGCTGGAGGCCAAGCCAATCGATGTCGTACAAAAAGCTCTCACGTATGTTGTCAGTGCACTTCGGGCTTTTGTGTGTCACCAGTGTCGTGAAACCTAAGTGGTTGTAGATTGTTGCTGAAAATGGATATTGGACTGCTGCCGACTTCACATACATTTGGACTGACCAACAGAGGAAGGAAAGCGCCGGAGTGAGTCCGGATCCCGGATGTCGTGTATGTGGTAGTTGCCGCCGTGGTGGCTGCTCGTTGATTCCGTGAGCTTTGTCAGCGATCGCCTCAGAGTAGCTGTCAGCGGCTAAACGGCTGCGGTCGCTGCTTCACCATGATTATCTTACCTGTTGTATGATGACCTGATCGTGATGACCTGACCTAATTGTATCGTGGTGACGCTTCACTGGGTTCAATGCGACCGATGGGTATGTTGCGCTGGTTCCCAAGGACTGGCGGCACCGCCTTCAGCACAGCTAATATTCTGGAGAGGATGGAGATAGCGGCCTGAGGCCTGAGAAGAAAATTGGTGTTGGTTTCAGCGGACTTTTCATTTTGGTGACCAGCCGAATAACATGCCGCCAACCGCTTCTAGGCCAGCCTCGTAACTCTAAAATGCTGCGACCCAGGCGCGCCACACTCGCTGCTGCAGCAGCGGGGTTGGCGCCTGCCGTGTGACAACCGTGCGAGGGGCGCCCGATAGTCAGGGTGCGATCCGCGGCGTACGGCCGCCGTGGACCTCCGAGAGGAATACGCGCCAACGCCAGATTATGACCTCCGCAGATGTGGGACGCATTAAGCTAGCTGCACTCGACCTGCGGAGACGAGCGGCTCGCTGTTTTGGTCCCGTGTTCGTTCTCGTGGGGATGAGGGACACCGCTTTTTGAGTCCGACCGACATCGCCTGGTGTTTGGGCGAGGGAGAGGGGAGGGGAGGGGGAGGGTCAAACAGTCAATGTCCAGCCCGCCACTACCGAGTTTTGCGGTGACGTGTGTGTCTGGGGCTCCCACTTGCCCGGCCAGCGAGGAACATAAAGGGGTGAAACGATGTCTCTGGCGGAGCTGACCTATGATTGGTCTGTTGTGATGATTTTGGAAGGTTTGGAAATGAATAGCCCAAGGTGGTGCAAAAACTGAGGTATTGCAAAAATGATGGATCTGGGCTGTGAATTAGCGCGCAAGCAACTGCACCTGAGATGTGGGCATGTGCCCTAAGTCATCTGGCACGACGGGGTTTTTCTTCCCAGAAACGTGTGCTTTGCTGTAAAGCACGAAACGCTGGTGGGTTATTCGCCCGTCAACAAACGTTACCGATGATTCCTACGTTTGAGGAACACGTGAAGAAAACCGTAAATATTCAAAAGACGATGTGTCTTGATGGAAACTCGCTTTCATTTTCGGTTGCATTGACTGCTACCTCAACATGTCTTTCGACTGAAATCAAATGACTGGTGTGTGTAACACTTGCACAGACCAAAGCAGAATGAATGCCAAGTGAACGCTGCCTGCGCTACGATATCCCACATATATTTGGGAAATACCTTTCAGCCGGTATGGCTTACGACTTTCTTGAGGGCTTTTCTGGAATCTGCGTAATATTCTCGCTAGATTGCTGTAAACTGATGGTAAGAATAGTGGTAAAAACGTGTTTTTCAGTACATAACAGCTAATCCACAATGAGCTCTGGAGGTTTGGCCCCTCGGTACCCTGCACAAGGTCTTTACGGGGAGAACGCAGAAGACCTATCCCCCAGGAGACCTACGCTCACTGGATCTACGCTCACGAGGCCTACGCTCGCTGGACATACGCTAAGGAAAACCTTCACTCCCTGCACCTTTGCTCACGAGGCTTGCGCTCGCTGGCCTACGCTCAGGAGACCGCGCTCGTTGGACCTACGATCACAAGGCTTACGCTCGCTGGACCTAAGCTCAGGAGACCTACGCTCAGCAGCGTCTTGTTTTCTGGGCATAGGTCTCCTGACGCCCCATCACTCTTGCCTATGTTTTCAATAAATCTCGGTTTTTTGTACACGTTTCGTGAAAATGTAAAGGGTCGCCGATTTTCAGCTGAACATGAATATCGAAGTGTCGATAGTGTAGTGGTTGACGCTTCTCTGCCGTCAACCAACGCAGGCTTGGGAAACCAGGGGTACGAGGTTCGATCACCAGCGGTGCTCGTCCTTCCTGCCAGGGTGAGATGTAGGCAACGCCATATAACCTCAGCAGCTGAGGGCATCGTAGAGTGCCCATGACGAACATGAATATCGGACTGCTGCTACCTTCACATACGTCGTGTCGCTCATTGTCCGCTTGGACGTGCTGCCCATTGTTTTTGTCTATTTTCACTTTGTTTGAGTGTGCTGCCCAAACGAACTACGCTCAGGACTGGAGTAAATGTGATTATTGCAGCACTGTCGCTGGTATAAAACACACAGAGATTCATCATTTGTACAGCCAGTGTTGTTCCGACTAAAAGAAAGTTATCACAGATACATATCATGCCCCCGCACCCTGGTTTGGCTATCTATAATTCTACTCGCGCGTGCCACATTGACGTTACACAAATGATGCACATAAACCTTTCAAGAACTCAGCATGCGTGGCTCGACACTCACAAGCACACAGAAGGAACAAGCACTGTCAGCCCCACGCACAGGTGCGGATCGAGCACGGCGGCCTCGCAGACAGGCAGACCGAGCACGCTGGAATATAGGCAGGTACGGAACGAGCATGGCCGGCCCTGTAGACAGGAACAGATCGAGCACGGCAGAATGTAGATATGGAAGTCTACTGTTCTGGTATCTTGCCTCTGGCTCACTGGTACGCTTCAGCAAGTCCAAAGTCACTTCTGTATTCACACTCGTCACAGGCTGTAACGCTTCGGTCTTGGGAGCAGCGTTCTTCCTTTCACCAACGTCCATCGGAGAACGGGAGTGAAAAGGTAGCTATATTCGGTCCGAGGTCCCCTTCACGAAGTGCAGCGTCACGACACTGGTGGTCGGGTCGCGTTCGCTTCTCTCTGACCGTCACCGCCCGTCTGAAGCATGATGTCTTGCGCATCTAGCGCGAAAAAATCAAGTGCAGTAGACAACAAACTCGCTTGCGCTCACCACCCACCAGCACCACCAGCGGCGGCACGACCACGACGCGTAGAGCATGTTAAAATCGAAGTGCATTGTAATGACGTTGCCGCTTAAGGTTGCCACCTACATCATCACACTTTTATATTTTTTCGCAATCGGCTCAAAGGTCATATATACCTGTCACTAGCAGTTTTTTCGTTATCGGAACGAACACAGTCCGACGTTCTTGCCGTCCTATGGCGATGGCGAATAAGTCCCGTGTGCACGTCTTCACTTTTCAGGCCATTGCATTTCGACAGTTCACCACATAGGCTTTCAAAGAACAGCATTATGTTCACCACAAAATTCCACATCAGTAGCTTGATGATTATAAGCGCCTCCTGCGAACCTATTTTTCGTTATCTGTATGGATATGTTGATGCTCCATTTGTCCCTGATCAGATGCCCCTGATCTATTCAGGTGGCTAATATCACACATCTTAGCCACAATGAATGGCAAGCCTGGAGTATCTTAAGAAGCACCAGCCTCATCCAGTGATGTCATATAGACACACCCATGCTGTGCTCCAAATGCCCTGATCTCCTCATGTATCTGGGCGACTGCTGATGGGCTGAGCTGAACAGCAGCTGGCCTCTTTCTCTTACCACCTAAGCGGGTCAGCTCCATGTCTGATATCTTAGACACAGTTACATTCTTCTGAAAAGAGCTGTTCGACCTGCAGGCCTCACTAGTGCATGATGCCTTGTTAAGCTCTAGCATCACAGCAGCTTGGGCTTTGAAGAGGACAGCTGCAACATGGCTGCAGGTCTCATCCAGCCTGAAAAATAATGGAATACTGTTAAACATTGCCATGATGTTAAACAGCATTAGACAACTATGCCATGTATACCACTGGTCCAGCATTTTATCTTTAATATTGCACATTGTGAAAGGAACAGTTTTCAAAACAAAACAACCAGGAAACATTTTGGCTCAGCATGAGTAACTTGGAATTTTGAGAGCAAGATGAGCCAAGCATAATGTCAGTGGCATTCAGCTTGCACCTTGGCTTGGGCAATGTGAGAAAAAACTGTTTATCATCAAAACATTATGAAATCTTGATAAATGCATATGAAACATGCTTCATTATGGCTTAAACATGCTATCCTATGATCTATGCTATACACATGCTACTTACCCAGCCATACAGGTACAGTGTGCACTAAGAACTTCACCATTCTTCTTGCTTAGTATCCATGCTACATAGGGCTCAGCCTTTTGCCCAACACACTGACTCAGCAGGACTTTTGCCTTCATAAACACAATATTTGGTTTGCCTCAACTGTTTCAATGCCTTGAACAAATCCATTCTCAAAATAGTTGTGGGCTTCCAGGGCCGCAGTAAGCCTTCAAGTCTTGACTTATGTAGAATCCCCGTTCTGAAGGACACAGTACACAATATATCTGGAAAAGTAACGCTGTGCACCGCACTGACTGTCCCTCGACCACTTCTCCGCCGGAATCTGGTAGTATGGATCAGGCAGCCGCGTGCCATCGTGGGTTAACTTTTCTCCATAGCGTGCACAATCCGTAGGATTGATAGGCTCGATCGAATTTCGTTCCCTTTTAGCCATAATTGCAAACACCACAGCATCACCCCCCATACCGCCACAGCTCACGAAAATCAAATGTAAGGACGCTTGCCGCGTCGCCTTCTATCACCCCAGCAGGACCGACAGACGAAAATGAGCACCACTTTTTTCTACATGACGTCACAGGTATTCACTTCTATTGCACTCGGCGCCCAGCAGCCATCTGCCCATTAAAGTCTTGGCTCCAGTGACGTCACTCTAACATCAAATGAAGATAACGCCATAATCCCCGGACGGTTTCGTCTTTCCCATGTGGCCTTGGCAGCGGACCTGGTTGGCAGCGAGGTCCTATAAGGGGGGTGTAGGCGCAGAAAAGGTGAGGTTTGGTGGTGGGTGCTCCGATTTTTCTGCGGTGAAGAATGCTCACGATTCGGCTATGTATTAGGTCTTTAGTCTACGTATTAGGTCATCGTGATGACTATGGGTCATGCGTTCACGACACACACGCGCTTCCCTTCCCGCCCTTTTTTGCTCTGCTACTGCAGTCTACTGATGAGTAAACCAGATGGTGTTGGATTGATGACTAGGCGCACACAATCAAATTACGTAGCTTGTATGGCTCAGTAAAAAGGTAATAAAACGTCTGTAGTGGTATGCTGATGAAAGCAATACCAGAAATATGCAAGTCACACAATAAATTGGAGCTTACTTGTAACCTGATTGATGTGCCATCAATTTCAATAGTGCAGGGCAGTTGCTTGAATCATTGAAATGAGCGCACCAGTAAGGGTTGGCAATATATGAATGCAATATGTACATCAAATTACAAAAAATAGTGATGGAAAATGAGCAGTTTGTCAAGCAAGTACAGTCTTCAAATATCAGTAAGATGAATAACTGGAAGACAAATGAACGTGATAAAGGGTGTAGGTGTACTTTCCTACCTAATGTTAGAAAAAATCATTGCACACCATTCGTCGTGTTTAAGGTGGCACAAATCGTAAATAATGTCAAAACAGGTAGAATCATGCTCCTACCTTCGAATTTCAATAACTTCGATGGCGGGCTCCCGAGCGCCGCGCGCACCGCACCGCCTGGACTCCCCAGCGCCCTTTATGCGTTGCCATTGCGTAAATACAATATTTCTGCTTACCAAGACCTGTACAAAATGTACGGGACCAAGGTAAACCATTCGTTCGTGTTTAAGGCGGAACATATCGTAAATAATTGCAAAACAGATAGAATCATGCTCCTACCCTCGAATTTTAATAAATACGATAGCGAGTTCCCGAGCGCCGCACCGCACTGCACCGCACCGCCTCGACTCCCAAGCGCCCGTTTTCTGCGTTGTTGCGAAAGCACATATTTCTGCTTATCAAGAACCATAAAACATGTATGGGACCAAGGAAACAATAATGAAGCAACCAAAATCGTTTCTTTATCGAGGTTTAGGTACATTTATGAAACACACAGGTCAGAATAGTCCAGAACATATCTAAACCAGCCTAACCTAACCAAACCTAACCTAACCTAACCTAACCTAACCTAGCCTAACCTAGCCTAGCCTAACCTAAACTAACCTAACCTAACCTAACCTAACCTAACCTAACCTAGCCTAGCCTAGCCTAACCTACCTAACCTAACCTCCCCACCCTATATCCCCTTCAACCCAGCATCCCATAGCTAAGCTAAGCTAAGCTAGCCTGACCTGACCTGACTTGACCTGACCTGACCTAACCTAATCTAACCTAACCTAACCTAACCTAACCTAACCTAACCTAACCTAACCTAACCTAACCTAACCTAACCTAACCTAACCTAACCTAATCTAACCTAACCTGAGCTTAGATATAAGCTCATAGACCTTATGAGCTTAGATATAAGCTAATAGACCAGAACCTAAGCTTAGCTAAGCTAACCTACCCTAACCTAACTAACCTATCCTAACCTAACCTAACCTAACCTAACCTAACCTCCCCACCCTATATCCCCTTCAACCCAGCATCCCATTGGCATCCATGTTCCATGCCATATATAGGTGCCATATAGTGAGCTTTTATTTAGCTGTCATGTTCTCATTTTGCTTTACATTCCCCACCCAATCCCCCTGCAACCCGTGGTCCCGTTGGCGTCGAGGATCAAATTTCATGGATTCTTGTCACCTTGGCCCGGTACATTTTTATGGTTCTTGATGCTGCTTGATGCACAGTAATGGTGTGACCCGCGCAGTAATGGCGCCGGTGTCACGGGTGCGTGTGTGGTGCGGCGCTCGGGAGTTCGCCATCGTAATTATAAAAATTGAAGGTAAGATTATGAATCTACCTGTTTTGTGATCATTTACGATATGTCCTGCCTTAAACACGACGAATGGTTTACTTTGGTCCCGTACATTTTGTAGAGTTCTTGGTAAGCAGAAATATTGTATTTACGCAACGGCAACGCAGAAACGGCGCTAAGGAGTCCAGGCGGTGCGGTGCGCGCGGCGCTCGGGGGCCCGCCAGCGAAGTTATTGAAATTCGAAGGTAGGAGCGTGATTCTACCTGTTTTGAGATTATTTACGATATGTCCTGCCTTAAACACGACGAATGGTGTACAATGATTTTTTCTAATGTTAGGTAGAAAAGTACACCCTGGCCGTGATAAAGTGCAATAAGATTCATACCCTGCTGTTGTGCAGCAGTAAGGTTTGCCAGCATCACCTCAAGCTGTATTTTAAACTGTTAATTTAGAGATTGATTAGGTGACTCTTCTGTTTTTGTCAGTTGGTGATCTGTTTCTTAAATAATGATCATAATAATGAACATGATCTCATTGTAAATAATTGTCAATGTGACATTTCTGGGTGCATTTTAAGCTGTTGATTTAATACATGATTTAGTGGCAATTTATCATATCACACATGTTTTATCTCAAATGTGATGATTTATGATGGTTATTTGTTATCAATCTTGCATGATGCAATGCAGCTTACAGGGCCACTTGAACAGTACAGTATTGAAATAACACAAGTAAGATGTAAGTACTATAAGGTGCTTGGAATGAAATAATGTCAGTAATGTTTGGAACTACCTTTTGCAACTTTATATTAATATTTTATCTGATCATCGCAAAGTTCTCGTAACACGTTATTCTCAAACCCAAGATATCACTTGTTAACATGGTGTATCCTTGATGTGATATTGCCTGAAGAGATATTCCTAGATGAGATGATATACCTTTGCAGTTAGAATAAAAGTGTGTAGGTGTAATCCACCTGCATATTCATTTGGAGTGTTTTTTTGTGTACTCTGTTGTAAGTTGTGCATGGGGTCAGGGTCAAGAATAAAACATTTTATCATGTGCAGTTTTTCAATGGTCTGATCTTTTCAGGACACAAGAGCTGAAGCCTGAGCTAAGCCTGAGCTGAGCCAAGCACAAAAAAAGACTAGCAACAGCAAGAAGAAGTTTGAGTCAGCATCATTTTTTCCTGGTGTTCAGGATCAGTTTCATTGGCTTCTGGACATATAACTGCCTCCCAGACTGTCCTTTTTGGCAAGTTATTGCATTGGTTT
>NW_023596632.1:0-29666 GCF_011947565.3 Pollicipes pollicipes | reverse complement strand
TCATCTCTGGACGGCAGCCCGTGGTGCACTTGCCACTCGTGTCTGGACAGTTATCTGTGGTGCACTTACCACTCATCTCTGGACAATGGTCTGTGGTGCACTTGCCACTCATCTCTGGACAATGGTCTGAGGTACACTGCCACACCTCTGGGCAAGGGTCTGTGGTACTTGCCATCTCTCTGGACAATGGTTTGTGGTGCACTTGCCACTCATCTCTGGACAATGGTCTGAGGTACATTGCCACTCACTCTGGGCAAGGGTCTGTGGTGTACTTGCCACTCATCTCTGGACAATGGTCTGAGGTACACCTGCCACTCACCTCTGGGCAAGGGTCTGTGGTGTACTTGCCACTCATCTCTGGGCAATGGTCTGTGGTGCACTTGCCACTCATGTCTGGGCAATGGTCTGTGGTGCACTTGCCACTCATGTCTGGACAATGGTCTGTGTTGCACTTACCATTCGTCTTCGGACAATGGTCTGAGGTGCACTTGCCACGCATCTCTGGACGGTGGCCCGTACTTAGCCACATCTCTGGACAGTCCAGCACGGATGCTTACTCAGGTACGTTGCACTGGTGGCCCAGCTCCAGAGCAGAACGGCGGCGGCCGGAAAACCATTCCATCTCTCCGATGGGTGCGTAACGGCCGTGACAGGTCATCTGCGGGGTCACAATAGCCTCCTCCGCGCACGAAACGCCGCTAGAACACGCCACCTGGGCGTCATGGGAAGGAGGCATGAATCTGGAGCCGAGCATAGGATGAGCGATGTCATGAGCACGCCAAGGGCAGTCACCGGAAATAACTTGTTTCCGGTGACTGCATACCACAGATCTGGAAGCTTATTAGATGAAAACGAATGTGGTGAGAAACGGCACGTGCTTGGATGCAAGTGGTTCACATAAATCAGAACAGCTCAACTTGTGAGGAAAGGGAAGACCGGCGGAAGTGACATGACCCAACAGTGATGTGGTATTCGAAGGGGATACAACTGAAAGCAAACGTCGGCACTTTTATCTCTCGACAGCCATAATCATAACGTGACGCACGTCTCGCGCACACTTTTATGAAGCGTTAGTAACTTCAGCAGCCATCTTAGCGCTCAACAGCCATGGCGTCTCCGCGATTCGAACCCAGGTTTCACGGGGAAGCAGAGGACCATTGTGTCAGTTATGGTCTATTTGGCCACTACGTCCCTTGGTGACGAGAAAAGCCGACGTGCGCGATACTCGGAGCAGAAACTTGCGAGCGCGACAACGATGGGGGCACCTCGAATTTGGTTAAGTTTGCTTTCCGACACGGTGATCAATATTGCGGGCCACACATAGGGATATTTTTTACAGAACTCTCTCCTGATATGACTCATGAGGAAAGGACAAATATCCTTACATCGACAGACAGCTATAACCTTCTGCTTCATACATAGCGGCGAAGTTTTCGAGAGCACGTCCTAGTTTTTTGTTTTTGTTTTGGTAAATTACTTCTGAATGGCCTTCCAAATGAGACAACTTGCCCCACCCTGGGATAAATTACATCATGTGGGTGGGTGGGAAGTTGTGCTTATGTTTCTTTTTTTGTCACAGTAGTAGGTTGTATCGCCAGCAAGCTGAATGCAACTCAGTGGAGGAAAACTCAGTGGTGCTAAAAACTGCATCCACTCCCCTGCGCTGCCCCACTGGCCTACCTCGGCCTACATTGTTGATCAGATGGGAGCAAGCTTTTATCCTTGAGCTGCGCTATAAAGGGACTTGGGAGGCTTGGTTAGCGTGATTTGGCCATGTGTCGGTCTTGCCCCACCATGACCTGCAGGGCTGGGCTGTGGCTTGGACTGGGCCTAGGCCCAGGCCTGGGCCTGGGCTGGATCCCAGCCCCAATCCCCGTCCCCAGCTGAAGCCTGATAAGCACCTGTGTAGGGCAGCTCAGGTCAGGCTGGGTTGTAATCTGACATAGCCAGGTCACCCTAACCAAACCAACCAGTTTCCTGCCCAGCTCTGCAGGTAAGGGTGGGGCAAGGTTTTCAAGCCCGCCCCCACCTGGCTTATCAGGCTCAGCCCCAGCCCCAGCCCCAGACCCAGACCCAGGCCCAGATCCAGATCCAGACCCAGCCCAGCCCTGCAGGTCAGGGTGGGGTAAGACTGACAAACACCTTTGCAGGGCTGAGCTGGGCTGGTCTGAGCCCGGAGCCGGGCCGGACCGGAGACCTAGCGGGGGTGGGTTGGGGGAGGGGGTGAGGGGGGTAGGGGGACCGGAACCGGGCACGGGACGGCGAGCAGGGTCCACCCCGGGAATTCTTGACATAGTATGCCAATTTAAGGTTTGACCTATGTCGCTCAGGAAAGGAAGACTCTGAAAACAGCAGGCGTTTCTCCACAGCGTCGCAGGAACGCCGCTAGCTACTCGCCGACGGGCGCCTGCTCCAGCAGTGGCGGTTACCGGTCAGAGAAGCGCCTTCGCTGTCATCACCCAATGCCCGCTGCCCGCGGCCCAGTGCAGGAACGGTGCCGTTGAGCGCTGGCCGGCACTCGCCCTGTGAGTACCGCCTCTGTTGCCGTCGGGTGCGGAAGCGCCGCCGCTGGCCTCTGACCTGCGGCCTCCTCCTGCCGACGGGAGGCCGTCGCCCGCCAGAGAGCTGCCATATCAAGCCGGCAATGTAATCGTGACTGCCAAAATGGCAAATCTGTCTCCGTGGGTCTGCGATCCGGAATGGCGTGGTCGTTGCAGGCACAACGCGCGGTTAGCAGGACCGACACGCGCTTAGCCAAATCGCTGTATTTCGTGGCCGCGTTGTGCGATAGGTGGTAAAGCCGCAATACATTGCAATTATGTACTCACGTTGAGCGGCTTTTATGATGGCTATGAGGAGGATTGGGTGCGTGATGCTTTTTTCATTTCGTAGGTAGTGGCCTGGTCGCTTTATAGTCCATGCTCCAATTTTTAAGCCCCGTTTTCCATGACCTTAGTCATTGGCCCGCGAGGAGCGAAGAGCCAACTGGTCCCTTCGGCGAGTGTTGGTGCCGGACTGTTGCGTGGA
Organism: Pollicipes pollicipes; assembly: GCF_011947565.3. Classification (NCBI taxonomy): domain Eukaryota; kingdom Metazoa; phylum Arthropoda; class Thecostraca; order Pollicipedomorpha; family Pollicipedidae; genus Pollicipes; species Pollicipes pollicipes. The sequence goes on along the minus strand of NW_023596632.1, from coordinate 26,639 downwards.
GCATCGGGCTGTCGCTCGGGTTGTTGGACTGATGCGCGAGCCATTAGAAAACTTGAGCCTCCAAAATTTTTACGGAGCAGATAAGTATCAGAGCAGATAAGCATATAAGATATCCTCGGCAAATAGCAAGGGTCTGCCTCAGGGGCGTATTTATGTAGTGTTTCCCCGGGACATGTGTCCACCCTTACCAGATTTACAGCTATATTAACATGCGCGCGAATAAATGTTCACCTAATCGTTCATAAGGCTCACAAACGATATTAGGTGATGCCATATATCACGCCACTCCACAATATTTGAGAAACTTGCATGTTTTAGTGAAAAGGTTTCAATTTGTGACCCCTTTTGTGACCCCCATTTGTGACCCCCTTTTTTGTTTGTGTTTAGCGAAAAGGTTTCAATTGGTATACCCCAATATCCAGCGGCAAACTTGTGCAGTTTCGTTGATTATGAGAATGCATTGATAGCCAGTGACAGGTAAACTCAGTTTTGACTCAAGTCGCTCGCGTAGCCCGGATTTTCTCCGGGAAGGATGTGGTCAAAATGGGTCACAGGGGGCCGTTGATCCGGGCGGCCTGTCCTTAGTCGCTCCGTGAGTCGTTTTATACTCAGGTTACTTTTCAGGATGGTAATCCTATTTTAATGCCACTAGAGCCTGTTTTTTGACAAAATTACTCAAGTTTCCGTCCCCGATTGGTTTACGCCACTTCCAGCGGGTATGGTCCCAGAAGATCACCTTGGCTGCACCACTGGCTCAGGCTGAGGTCAGTCAACCAAACGTTTCTCGAGTCCTGATTTCGAGTGGGGATAATACCACGGAGGCACACGTTGAGGGGGATGATTACATAACCTGAGCCTAATTAATGGAAAAATGTCATTTCTCTAACGCCAATGTTCTTCTCATGGCAACATATTTTGAGTAACATCCGCACTCGCCCCCCCCCCCCTCCACACCACTATCCCAGCGCCGCCCATAGTCCCCTACCCGTTCTCCCCCCTCTTCCCAGACACCTGGTGCTGCGACAAGCGCTGCTTCAGCTGTGTGACGCAGCCAGCCAAAGGTGTGACGTAAGCAATCACGGCGGCAAGCCGGGCAGCTGTCGTCGGGCCGCGCCGCCGCGGCGACGCGAAAAGTCGCCTGTGTTAACTGGGCTGAACTCGTGTGAAATGTGTGGTTTTAAGTGCAGACCTGTTGCTCAGCTTGAGCTTAGCAAGAGGAGAGGGGGGGGGGGGGCAGGGCTGACGAAGGGCCCGCTGATAGTGAAAAGGCCCCTCCCAAATCGCTGATGTGGCCCAATTTTAATGAAAGCGTACTTTTGGCTGATATTTCTCGTTTCTCGTTCCATAGCTGGAATAGACGCCGGAAGCTGCGTACGCTCCCGAAGAAGCATGGCTGACGAATGGCCCGCTGATAGTGAAAAGGCCCCCTCCCAAATCGCTAGATATGGCCAAATTTTTAATGAAAACGTACTTTTAACTGATATTTGTCGTTTCTCACTCCATAACATGGCGACTCAATATGTGGTGACCATAATTCCATAACTGGAATATACGCCGGAAGCTACCGCCAGATAAATTCTGAATGTATTTTATAATCAATAAACTAAAGAAAGCACGCGTTAAGTGATTGCACGAAGTAAACCACCGGCGCTCTCCATTTTCCAATCGTCCAATGGTCTTCTAAATCGATAGAGCTTAGTAGCTTCGTCATGCTTCTCATCTGGGTTCTACAGCTAGCTATGAGGGACACCGCGAGTGTAGAGCGTAGATCACAATGGGTCAACAATTTGTGTCCCTTGGTCATGCCGTGTTTGCCTGGAAATTTCCAACATTCAGTCAGAATCAATAAGCAATAAAAAATACGCACGTATTTGGAACACACGCACACGCAAATCTTAGAAACAAAAAACTCGACGCCCGGCGTTGCAGTCTCCGCAAGCCGCACGGCATTTCCCACGGTTAACATTAAGCTGAGGCCCAACGGGCGGACGAAAATGATGACGCATTTGAAAGAAGTGCCTTGAACGTATGAGGACATCAAATCGTGCATTCAGAAGGTAGTCAGGCCATGTATACACGGCGGCGGTTTTTGATTGAGGTTGAGAGCGGATCGACAGCACCGCGAAGAGGTGCTGTCTGGAATCTGCTGGTAAAACTGGAGGGGTGAAGGAAGTGTCTCTTTCGTGTTGCCGTAAGTGTTCGTCTGCCCAGAAGATAGCCTCAAAGTTGTACAACAGATAGTCCAGTCTTATCTTTGAACGGTGCGAATCTATTCTGAAAGACATTCGGAGCCGCTATTTTACGACGGCGTGCCGGCGCGGGGCGCGTGGCGTTCCTTTCAATGGCCAACACCGTTCGGTTTTCCCAAAAATTCAGCCCAGACCATCGCTGTCCTTGCTCCGGAGATTTCGGCGTACAGCCTCAGACCTTTTGATATAACTGGTCTCATTAGTCGATTCTGCAAAAGAATGAAATTCTCAGACAAACATGGATGACCTTGTTCGTTTATGAAAAAAACATCCGACCCACTCTTTTCAATACTAATGAGGCATCTCATTTATTTCCGGTTAAGGGGCCTCTTGAGAAGAGCACTAGGTGGCACATTATTGTTATCAGTCAGTAGGTGAGGGGCCATTCCGTTCGACCGCGTGGCGTTTTTCATCCGCCACTCTGGCGTCACGGGGCGGAATCCCCTGGTCGACCCGGAAGCCTTTAGAGGGATTCATCATATCACGGATGGGATACATGATATCATCATATCACGTCCTTTTCTGACGCGGACGGCCTCAGCCCCGCGCATCTGATCCGCGCCATTGGGCCCGGATCGACGCAGGATCCCTCATTGATGCGACAACATCCCTGATGGCCGCAGGTGATTCAATAATTGGCGTATAGACTCCGGTTCGATTTGAACAGCCCATACTGGAATAGGGTTCAAGGCCCACGTTTCGGTACTAGGGGGCCCTGACCAGCCCTTTCGCAGTTGACCTTTGACATAGGACCCTTTCATTGTCTCAATGGAATCTCATCATAAGTTCTAATGTTTCCTTTCATTGTCAGTGGGCCCCGACCAACGCAAGAGGTCCTCTGTCGTTCGGGGTCCCGTTCCCGTTCTTGTTGCGCGAATGTTCCCTGACCGACTCGAGGACTCTTGTTGACACAGAACACCCTGTTAGGCACTGGGCCCAAGACCGGAACAGGGGCCCCACATTGTTGCAGGGCCCTGACAAACGCCAATCGTGGGTCCGGCCTTGTCAGTGCTTGGGAAGTGGGCCTCAAGAGCTCAGACCGGCACGTTGTTGGTGATCGGCTATTCAGCGTTGGTGATCTCTGGCCGAAATAGAGGAGCGTTCTGTCTCAGGGGTCCCCAATTGGTAAGAGAGTCCCTTATCTGACACTTGATATCACGGGTATTCGGGCGAGGTTCTTAATATGACCTACAGCCAGCCATTCCAGCCCTTCAGCCTTCCAATCGGGCCCTGATCTTTGGTCCCGGGGCCCTTCGTTCCCTCTTCGGACCTCCTAAACAAAGCCTGTGACCGACTCGGGGCCACAAGCCGACATCTGACCACCTTTCATGCAATGTAAACCTCTGACCGACACAGGGGCACCAACGATTGTTTCAGGGACCCAGACCAATGTAAGTCGTGGCCCCCGGCCTTGCTCCTGCTTGGGAAATGGGCTCCCATGGTTCAGCCTGACAGGGAGGCAACTAATCGGTGTTCGTGGCCTCTATCCGACTTAGACACGCGCATTGCCCCAGGGGTTCCTGAAACCGTGCAAAAGGATCTCTGCTGATATTTTGGGTCACTATCTAGGAGCCACGATCCTTTACGTGACCTACCGCCAGTCCTTCGGGCCCTTATTCCCTCCAAACGGGCCTTCGATCGCGGGCTCCGGTGGGCATCCGGGCCCCTCTTCGGGCCTCATCGAACACTTCCCCTTGGTGAACTCGGGGCCCTTGCGGGCACAGCCCCTGTTAGGCGCCGTAGGCCCCTGACAGATACGAGGCCACGACTAATGTAAATCACTGGCCCCGGCTTTTATTGGAGGATGGGCCCTCAAATGGGCCCTCAGGCCCATCTTGACACGGAGCCGACTGTGCGGTGCTGGTTGTACCTGACCGACATATCAGCCCATATCGACTCAGGAGGTCCCCGATTGGCGTAAAGGGCCCTCTGACTGTCATTTGAGGGTCCGTCTGCGCAAGCTGGGGCCCCTAAATAAGACCCGACCAACACCTCGTGCCATTAATCACCCAAATCGGCCCGTTGATCGTCGGGCCCGGTGGGGCCTCCAGGCTCTTCGGGCTTCCTAAACACTACCTCTGGCTGACTCGGGCCCCCTTCTAACACAGGGTCTCCTGTTAGGCATTGTGGCCATCTGACAGATGTTGGGGCCCGAACAATGTAAATCGCTGACTTTGTCCCTGCTTGGGGAATGAACACTCAGGCCCATACCCACACAGAGCTGACTGCGTAATTGGTGGTGTCTGACCTACATACACCCCCTTATCGACTCAGGGAACCCTGACCAGCGCGCAGGTCGTAGGAACCTAGGGGGCACGTGTTCTCTCCCCCCCACCCCCCGTCTGCGCTACTGGTGCAGACACGTTAGTAAACGGTATGCGCTTACTTTGGGGCGAAGTTCATTAATCAGCTTCGTCGCGTAAACATGTTCCTTCGACGTTATTTTTCCCACGGGAAGACCTAAGTGTTGTGCGCGCACACACATAAAATGGATCCCCTGCTTTCGGTTTTAGCCAGTACTACGAGCACGGGCATTTGAACCAGTCGTCCGGTATTTCGCAGGAAGTGTTATGCTCAAAGAATCCAGATCGGCCCAAATCATCGACAGCACATCAGGGGTCCATTAGCGACAGAGAGACAGAGAGCCATGCCTTTGCCACACGTTTGAGGAGTCTCCGAAGAGTACCCTTCCCTGCTTGGAAAATGCGATCTACCGCCAATGGCATCATGGACAGCAGGTAGCTGTGTACGGCGTCAAGAGCGAAGGCACGCTAAAAATCGACACAGTTTGTCGGGAGTATCACCAACCCGCATAAGCGCATAATACGTAGGTGTAGTGAGCATCGTATGACTCAAACCGACCGTGCTCCGCCGCGTGGTACGGTCAATAACAGCTTGTGAATTGGGCGAGAATGTGCAAAGCCTACTTCGGAGTGCAACAGCACAACGCGCATTGTAGAGCGTGTACCCAGCTTCCTCAGCAATGCGATGTGCCGACTAAGCGCTGGTTGAACCGAACCCAGCATGCCCAGCTGAGTGATACAGCTTACTCCTAATTAGGCCAGTTGAACCAATGCAAAGCGTGATTGCAGCCGACATTTTTTTAACAGATCAAGCCCAATTATAAATTCGAACATGGTATTGCAGCCAGCATGAAATGAGGTCTGGTACGCATGACGCCAAAATCATTAGATCATGTCACTACGGCGAAAGAGCGCTCGCATAAAAAATGATCCTATTTAGCGCCGGTCTCCCTAAAGCTGGAGGGACGCTAGGAAATTTAAATATTGGGCACCAAGATTGGCTGGTCTGTGCATGTCTGTAATAGCCGCAGAGTGAGAACCAACAGCATCAATAAAATTCTCTGTTATGCTATTTTTTATAATGTTATTCGCCATCGCAAGTTATTGTTGTCACAATATCCTGAACACGAATGGATTTAGGTTGACAAAAATAAAAATGAAATACTTATCGCATGACAAAATCATCTCACTGCGCCGTAAGTTGTGCTCAGGGGCCGTAGTTACGCAAAATGGGCCGGGGTGGGGCTGGACGGGGAAAACATGGCACATCCTTCCTACAAATACGCCAGCAGCAGGGGTTTTCCCGAACTGTGGCCACATTCTCTCAAGCTGGGGGCTTAAACCTAGATTTTGTGGAGGGGTCCATCCACGAAAAATGAGACTGGTTGAAAGATTCGGATCGTCCATCAGACCAATTAGACTACTACAGGTAGTGGCGTTTTTTGCGCAACAGACAATGATCTTTAAATGTTCGTCAGAAGCCAACGAAGGAGACTACGGGTTACAACATGAACGTGAACGGCAGTCCCAGGGCAGGTATCCCACCCCCTGCACTCCATATGTGAAAAAATAAACGGAATATGGCGTTGCTCATATGCCTGGCTTGGACAAGGGGTATCTCCTCCAAATAACCATAAAGTCCCCTAGTTAAGAAAATGGGTCCCGTGAGCCGGGGGTACCTGTGACCCGATTTGGCATCCCCCTGGGTGAGTTCTTAGCTACACCACTGCTTTTATGACACACCATTAGATGATTTGCCTCGAGGTTTTGATGCCCCAATCATGCCCGTGCGGCATTTCTAACCAGAAGGCATTAAACATTAATTATAGCGACTCGGGTTATTCTTTATTGCACGCATTGCACTATGATTTTGAACAGGGTTATTTTGATTAAACCGATGCACTTAATGAAACGAACTGAAATCGTGCGGCGCTACGCGCCGTGTAAGAACGGATGTGCAAGTTCCTGATGTTTTCTAAGCACTTCATTTATTCCGACTCGCCTCTGGCACACGTGCGACGCCACGTGCCTGCTTTGAAAGGCGATATAAAATGAGTTGAAAACACGGTTCAAGCATGGTATTGAAGTTTATGGTTGACAATAGCCGCCGTCGGAGTTGTGCCAAAGGCCGTCTGGGCACTTCTGAGCTCACCCCAGACAGTCCTGAAACTAGGCGATGACTGAGGTTTGTCTTATTGAGGCTCACCAGTGCGGAGGCTCAAGCCCGATGCATCCGACTTAATGTAAGCTGACTCCAGCGGCCTTCGCTGCTTTTATTTCCACCCGGGCAGTGTTTTCGTCCCCGTTCAAGTTCACGCATTGGCGTTGAGAATGCTGTTAAATGTCACTCATTCGGAAAGCTTACGAAGAACCTCCTCCACCGCGAATATCTTTTTCATCCTCCTTAACTCAGGCTGTCGGACGATCGGTTTCAGCATATGCTCAGTAAGGACTGTCGCTACTTCTTTGCCTCCAATTCACCTATCTGTCTTTTATAATCTGGTTGTTCACCGTTGTCATTTCAGTTCTGGAGCATCTTCATCGGTGTTCGCCGGCCCGCTCCCGCAAACCTAACGCTTCCCCGTGTGCCCGTTCGCTCGGCGACGGTACCCCCGCACAGTGGCGCTCGGAGCCGAGGCCGCGTACTCTCGCGGCGGCGGTCAGACGAGGACCGGTCATACGCACCAAGGTCACATGTCGCGATGTGAAAACGTCCGTAGAATAAAAAATGAAATTTTGTTCAGGGCACGAAGCTCTTTGCTGAGGCATTGCTAGTCTGAAAGGCATGTTTTAACGGTCTCATTGTCTTTGTTTAGATCTAGAACATCAAACAAACCTGGCAGTGTGACCTTCCAAAATATCCTACGCTATGACTCCACTACCCGTCAGAGCCTCACATCAGTTAATCAATCAGTCCGAGGGCCAGGTAAATTCAATTATGTGTTTTCACCTAAGTACATGTTACATTTTCTAAGCATAGTGTTGCTTATTTTTTACCTTTTTACATTTGATGCTGTCCGTGCAACTTGGTTGGTAAAGCATCAGACGCTCTAGCCGTTGTGTGTCAGGCACGTCAGATCGTTCCGTGTTGTTCGTCCTTGATGGCATACCGGAAAATGACCAAACTTTTTTAAGAAGCAAAATCTAAAGCAAAATTTAGTTTAAAGAATTGGGCTGAAACAGAGGTGGTCGCGCCCGGCGTTTCGTGGCACGTTGGAATTTGTCACTTTTTCAACACGTGATGGAAACCTTCACGTATGGCGTTGGGCGCGGACCCAGGCATATGAACATGGGCAACACTAGACAAACGTAACTAATTCAACCGACCTTTGCTTATTTATTGTGTTAGATCGAAGTTTGTCCCAATCCCAACGGATCACGCAGTGACGGTTGCCTTTTGTGTAATTGGAAGCCTCAGCTTTGCGCGTGCGTAAACTTGTTTTTTTTTTTGCATGCGATGTTTCACATTTGATGACGTTGAAGCAAGCATCAGATGGAATGAAAAAGCTCACTTAGCACTATCCGTATACTTTCATGTAGAAAAGACTGCTTTGGAGAACAACGTTTCTCTGTCTAGTAAATATGCTCTTCGATACGTCATTATCTGGTCATGTTATCGTACTTTGCACATTAATTGAGAGCCAGTTGACAGCCGTTATATCTGGAAATCGTGCTTACCGACTCCAGCACTGAGTGACTCGACCGACATATTGTTAATGGTTTTGATCACCGAATACCTTGCGAAATGGTAAGAATTGTCACGTTCTTATGACGTCATGAACGCGAGGGAGGTCTTGAGATACTACTGAAATAGTCTTTCCATCTTCCTGGGCGTGCAGTTAAGAAACTGAAGTGGTTTAGGTCTTAAGGACAAGGCTGTGAACTGCACCAAATGGCCTTCAAGATGGCTATTTCAGTTCGAAACCCAATAGAAATCCGGAACACCCTCTTTAAACATCAAAGCTGAAAGCCTGTACTTGCACTGCCACTTCGCGCATCATAGTCAGATAATGCGCGAAGTGGCAGTGCAAGAAGTGGCAGACCCACTTCCTGCGCCCCGTTCGGAAGGTGGCAGATCCACGCTCCCACCGGCGCGCAGTTAACGTGACCTGAGCTTTAACTATTTCATGACTGATGTACGGGGAGGAAGGAAGTTACTGGATGCAAAAAAGTGGGATGCTTCCACATTAAACGAACCACATTGGGGCCCCCTGTAAGCCTATTCTACGTGCACAACACATCGACTCCACCTGCCAGCGACCAGACTCAAGAGCCTAAATGTCAACGTAGATATGTTAAAAAACAACGGGAATCTTGAAGCCTAAAAGTGGCACACCATAGCGGTTATAGGAAATGCTCCACATTTGGTGATACTGTCGCAAGCATCATATGCCATTCGCTTGTGACTTTTGTTTTGCTTTGTTAAAGACTGCTCACACCAAAGACATAAAATATGTTACCCAGTACGTCATTGTTAGATTACGTCTGGAGCGTCTTAATGACGTCAGAGTTGCTGCCAAACCCGCTTTGTAAGAATAAACTCGATGATAGTTGTATTGGCCTTGAGCACTACATGGCCATTGAAATGTCAGTATTCGTATGACGTTTTATGGCGTCATGCACATCTGTATAAACTTGAAGTAGTCAGCACAAGTTCGTGCACATCAAGCTCAACCTTAGCTTAAGCTTGAGCTAAGCAAGCTCAAGCTTAAGGGTGACAACCAGAGGGTTGTCACCCTTAAAAGGGTGGAGCTGTGAGCTGCGTTATATTATCTTCAAAAGTCTATCTCAGCTTAACGTCCACACAAATATGGAACGCTCCCTTTGAGCGAGCCACATACGGAACTCCAGAGATGCGCAGCGCATGATTGGTGTACCTCCAGCGATGCTGTGCCGCCAACTACAGCTTCTAATAACACCCAAACAGGACCTCCCCCATCCACCCATCTGTGAATACTCAGCGGACGAGCTGAATGTCTGCTTCACCGCCATCAGCACCGAAACCCGGGGAAAACTTATCATGATCAGTGTGTGTGTATCATTGGGGCTTTACGACGCACTCAGCTGCTGAGGCTATATGGCACCGCCTGCCTCTCACCCTGGCAGGAAGGGCGGGCACCACAGAGAATCGAACCCCGAACCCCGGTTTCCCAGATGCGTAGCGGTTAACGCAGATGCGTTAACCACTACACCACCGGCGCCCCCATGATGGTCAGAGTGACTTCGCTTCCATGGACGGTACGCGAATAATTGAACGTCTGTCTCCGTCATGTAAACACGGATGCCCTGAAATACCGTGTCTGTAACGCTTCGCCGGCCTCAGCAGATCAAGCTCTCATTAAAAAAACAAAGCTCAAGTTTGGGAGGTGACTCAACAACCAACATATTGAACGCAGTTTCAACGTTGTCGATTGAACCTTCCCTCGCGTTATCAACATCGTCTCGGAAACCATGCCCGCTAGCTGCGGGAGAGCTGTTGAGGTGCCAGTTCATGCGAGGAACGTCCCGCCAGCAACATCAAACTAGGCCCATCAAGCTGGTCGCAGTCGTATGTTTGATTGTGGAGACGCTTGTTCCCCAACGTCACACGTCTCATCTGAAATACCGATGCCTTTTTAGTACCGAGCAACGCTGATTAATAGAACAACCTTTGCTGTGCACGGTTCCCTGAACTGTTTGACAAATTCTGGGATGGTACGGATTGACCAGTGACGCCTCCTACACTTACAACCTTGAGCCGCTATCTTGGCGTGGGGGACTACTCTACCCTTCTTACACAGCTCCAGTCGCTCCATATGTCCACCGGATAGTTTGAGAGCTATCTGGAGCACAGCACGCAGCCAGTGAGAGTGGGAGAAACGCTGCCTTGTCCACCAAAAATAATTACTAACACATTTTGTGCCTCCTGCCTCAGCCTTTGGACTGTATGTCATAACCAGCAATAACCTCACTTGGTATAAACCGGCCGAAACCAACGAGTTCTGTGCTACAGTAGCCCGTTACGCTGACGATAGGCAGATCAATGTGCACAGCGTCTTCCTGGTTTCTCCGACGGTGTATGATGGCTTACGCTGCCAAGACGGGACTTTTTGCTTGTGGAAACAGGCGCCAGCTCAGCCAGATCCACGTCATCCACCGTCCTGGTTGTGGATATCGTTCCGATGCTCCGTGTGCCGTGATATTGTTTTGGAATCTTTATCGCTTTCCTAAATGCCAGACGCGCGTTACCTGTCAGTGTCCTACCACGCATCACTGACCCGCTTGCGTTCCCTCATGTCCGTTGGTACGCCCGGGTTTACGGAACCGCGACCCGCAAACCGCTGAGCACTTAAAGATGTTTGACTTCGGCCTATGCGGGTGGCACCCGGGCGTCGTGATTTTGACTATGTGACGGATGTTTTAGAGGCTGGTTAGACTGGGTACTGCCTAACGTAATGATACTAAACTTCATGTGATGACACTAAACTAAACGATATGCTAAACGAACTAAATAATAAACTAAATGATACTAAACGTAATGCCTAAAACCTTGACCAAGGGAATACCACTCAATGCGTTTATGGCTTTTTGCCGACCATGAGAATACTGAGCGCAGAACACGGTAATCTAGACAATCATCTCTTTCTCGCACCAAAAACAATTACGGGGGGTGACCACATGTCTTCCGAGCCGCGCAGATCTACGTGAGCGTGATCAATTGACAAAGCGGATACGCTTTTTTCTACGTTCAAGATCCTGCCCAATAACGTTATTCAAAGAACGTAACGTTTTTTTTTAGACAACACGTTTTCACCACTCGTGTACGTTTCTTTGTGTCAGGCTTAGGTTTGTCGCTTTGGGATTATCGATGCACGAGACCGAAGAATATTCTAATTTATGTGGAATGACCTAATAAAATAGTTCCATACTTACATTTGTCAGTGAACGGAAACGTTGGCATAACCAAACAGTTTGCTTAAAATGTCAACCACTGTTCCATCACATGATTGGCATTGTCAATTACAATTAAATGACTTTAACAATCTTCGCAGGAATGCCGACAAGTCTGCGCAAGCAACGTGGAGCTTATGGATTTGTGCATATGCACGCAATCGCGAAAATATAACCTGGCGGCTAAACTAACAACGTTAAGGAACATGACTTTGTACCGAACACAAGTTCTCAAGCAAGTCATTACTGACTTCAGTTGAGCACCTGGTGCACATAAAAGACCCAAAGGCTTTAGTTCTGACCAGTTGTTACTGTCCGCAACCGTCTGAGGGCCACCTTCTTCAAGTTGGGATTCATGTGATTGTGCAATCACAGAGATCCTAACGGGTTGAGCTCTTTCTCGATCACCTGGTGAACCACGCGTCGCTGCCTCATGGCACATCGCGAGCCCCGTTGCACCAGCCGGCAGCCGGACGCCGTCGACACACGGGAGCGTCTCCGGCGCCTCGGGGCTGCGACTCGGCCCGACCAGGTGGTGCACCCCCGGCGGCTCGCTCCTGGCGCTCGTCAGCGGCACCACACCGACCCGCGGCGACCGTTTATTGCATACACAGTCTCAAGACACAACATCACAGCGACAGCACCAGCAGGTGTGAGAACGATCGCCCCCGACGACGGCACGGGCTCGTCGCGAGGCGGGGCGAAGCAAGGCGCACGCGTGCGAGACAAAGGCGAAGCGGGGGCGGTGGCGCCCGCAGGCGGCGCGCGAGGCGCACGACGGACGCGCCTGTGCGGCCGTCACTGTAGCGTGACACCGGTCTGCTGGACGTACTTCTGAAGGAAGGCGGCGGCCTCCGGCGCCAGGCCGGCGCTGACCAGGGCTGGCACGCGGCCCGGCTGCCGCTGCGCCAGCCGCTGGAGACCGCGCACCAGGTGCTCCCGTGGACTGGTGACGGCACCTGCGGCGCAGAGGGGAGGGGTGACGGCACCTGTGGCGCAGGGGGGACTGCTGATGGCACGCGGCGCACAGGGGGGGGGGGGACAGTGTCTGACCTACGGACAGGGGGATTGCACTCAAAACACGCAGTGAACTGGGACAGCACCTGAACCGCTGAGTGGTGACAAAACCACACGGACGTCTGGTGACCGTACAACAGAGGGAAGCGGCGACATGGCCATGCTGCAGACTTGGTGACGTCACCTGCATGACAAGATACTGGTGACTGCCCCTGCACTGCAAGGGGAACAATATTTGCACCACACAGGGGTGTGGCGTTGGTGCCACGCGAAGTGATGCTGCCAGCACCACACACTATTGCACTAATGATGCTACCAGCAACACACATGATACAGGTGATGGTACCACATAGGGAACTAGTGACGGCACTATACTGGTTCAAAGTTAAACCAGTGGGCTTCTTGGTAACAGGCCCTTGTTGCCCACTGGGCCAATCGCGAAAGCCCTTTTATTCGCACCAGAAGAGGTTGCCATGACCACGGTGGTCAAGATTGCAGAGAAAAAGTGTAGTGTCATAACAAAGCGCTGATAGCGTAGTTTCGAACTGAAAATAGGTTAGGTCGATATCTTGGATATGTCGGTGCTGCAGTGGCGCTACCCAGTGCTATCATAAAACGTAACTAGTCCTAGAGTTTTAGAAGAGTATGCTTTCCGAAATGTTCCCCGAAGGTGGAACACTCCCTCAAAGATGTGTTCCACGGCAACGAAGCGTACATATATAGCAATGAGTTCCAATGTTCCACTGTTAACCACCAACCGTGAGCTACACACTAAAACATCATTGACTGCCGTGAAATTTGGTTGCGCTTCTTGTGCCGTAGGTTGCTTACAGCTGTTTCAGAACACTACATTCATGCGACCTACTCCGAATTTTTGAGAAGCCCCAATGTGTGTGTGTGTGTCTGTCATTGGGGCTTTACGGCGCACTCAGCTGCTCAGGCTCTATGGCGTCGCCTGCCTCTCACCCTGGCAGGAAGGGCGGACACCGCGGGGATTCCAACCCCGCACCTCCGGTTTCCCAGACGCGCAATAACTAACGCAGACGCGTTAGTCACTACACCACCGGCACCCCAGAGAAGCCCTAGTGTCTTGAATCCCAGAAAAGAATATCATTTATTCACATCTTAAAATAACTAATGCGCTATTGAAAAGGTTTTATGATGTTTCACATAAAACGAACGCATTATAAGAGTGGCGTGAACATACGGAGCAAATATTACCAATGGAAGCTCGCATAAGCGCGAACACACGCATGTTGAAGCGATTGTATTGCAGATCTGTAAAGAACTTAATTGCTTTGCCTGAAATGCACGGCCCACAAAAACACTTACAACGTTGTCCTACACTATTCTTGCAATGTGCAATATACCCTTCCCTCACGTATCTCCCACGCAGCGGATACATAAATACGACGATGATAACACTGCGATGACGTTCTCTTAGCGGAGCACATGTGCTCTCGATGGCCCTAACAGCAACGTATATTACATCACCGCACATCTTTTGGAAGAAACAGTGTTCCCCGCTATAATCGCACACGCCCTGGCCCGAATCAGTCGTGTTATGAGCCAGTCGAGCCAGCCGAGCCAGCCAGGTGTGTTACCCCGCACATTCAAACCCAGCTTTCAATCCTCCAAGGCCTCCTCGACCTGTTCTCGCACCCACGGAGACGCCACGGTGACCCGTAATGGCACGTGGACGGCGGCAACGGCCAGGCCCTGTGTCTGCACTTCTCCAGACACCGGCGCGGGCAGGGACTTGGCCGGTGCCAGTGATGGGAGTCCACGCCGCCCTGGCCGTGCACCACCCGCCGGTGAACCGCCGGCTCCGCCATCTCATCGATTCGCCGGCCTCAAACACGTACGCCATGCACATGTCACGTGTCTCGCCGCACATCGATACCCACCGCCCCACTTACAGGGACGGGGAAGAACGCATGGCCTACAACGCCCGCGGCAAAGGTCGTGAAACGGCACACTTTACCAAAACGACAGCGATCGTTTAAAAGCGTCAAGGGGCAATTTAGTTGACGTCACCATTTACCGGCTTGATTAAAATGAGTGCATCACAGGAACTGCGGTGATCCCCCAGCTGACTTCACGCCACACCCTTCCCCAAGGCCACATCAACATATCTCACTAACACGGCACGCGTCTCTGAATGGTTGGGCGTGCAAGGCGCGTATCCGGTTCAGACTGGGCCATGCATCCAACTAGTAGTCACGGGTGTTGATTTGCATTCTTTTGGGTTGGCCACTTCCCCACAACCTTCTGGGGCCAAAGCACAAGCAAGGCATTAAAATAGGGGGTCAAAATTATTTAAATTTTCAAGGCGGTACCTACTGCTTGCTTCACAGGTGTAAGGAACAAAGAAACTAAAAACTACAATGTCATGTTCAGTTCAGTGCAGCTGACATACATAGCTTGTCACACTATTAAATCTCCGCGCTCTTGCCGTGTCTACTTGAGTATTTTTTGTTCTTTCCCTGCACGATGCCTGCTTTTATTCACTCCATTAATATTTCTTGTTAGCTCTGACCCGATTTTGTGCTACTGTCTGAGTGGTTTGACATTATTCAGCGATCTTTGGAAAACGAAAATAAAGCGGTCAATATTAGCACCTAATAACGTGACCAACTGAAGAGGCTACGTTCGACATATCCCCTGAAGTGCACCGACCTCCAATGCGACGTGAATATCCCATGTGGCTGTTTCGAAAACCTGCCGATCGATGCCAGCCGACCAAACCGACAGTGGTAATCATGGGACAACGACCACCAAAACAGAACAAACCGCGCCCCACATGCATAGCGGGAGCGCTGCGCCGCAGGCACCAGCCCGCCTTCCGGCTGCCGGCCGAGGTTTCTGTGGCATCGCTTAATGGTCGTGCGCATCAACCAGTGCCCTTCACTGCCGAGGTTGCGCACGTCCAACAACGTCTGAAGCGCCAGGTGATATCGACCCAACGTCGATTAGGAAACCTAGTTTCGACGGCCGGCTCCCAACAAAATGACAATGGTGCCCAACGACAGCATCTCCCGTGGAGACGGAGCGAGGGAGCATATAAGAACGGAGCTGTAGTTTCCTATTCGGTTGGGTGGGAGCCCAACTCCATTACGCTGAGGGGACAGTGGGTTAAACCGAAGAAAACACCTGTTTTTATTTCATCTAAGGCTAGATTTTCCTTGCTCAACCCCCCCCCCCCTCGCCCCTGCCTATCTTGCGAAACTGCGCCGCTGTTGCGGAAGCATAACGACCGTGACACGCGACGGATTCTCCATCAGGTTACTCATCAGGTAGTTTCCCAGCAAGGACAGGGGGCCAGCGACTTACATCTTTTTTTATAAATTTGGTCCGAATCCTTCGAATGGATAGATTTCTGGGATCAGCGCTAACGCTAAGCAGTGCTTGTTGCGTGAGCCCTGACCCCCACCATCCGATCGCGCAGTTCCAGGCAACGGCAGAATTTTAGTTGCGAAAGCTTTACGTGCCGCAATGCTCGGCACGGTCCGTCCTGCCCTCTGACGTCAACTGACCTTTAGCGCGACCGCTGCCACCGGCCGCAGGCCATACCTGCCAAGGGCAAATAGCGAGCGCCCTAAAGCGACTCGAACCCATCCCGCCACGGATGGGTGGGTCGGAATGCAGGCGCTCTAACCAACTGAGCCACCGGGACGGACTTGGGACATCGGTGGGGACCCTGAGACAGTGAGGGGCCCCTGTATCGGTCTGGAGACTTCAAGGCCTAACAAGGGTCCTGTATGACAGGGAGCCCGGCCAACCTGGGGCAGTGTTCGAGGGGCCCGCAGAGGGGCCGAAGGACCACTCGGAACCGACGAATAAGTGCTTGATTGGAGGGCGCAAAGAGCTGAATGCAGGTCATGTTAACGACCCCGGCTTCCGGGCCGTTAAATGACAGCCAAAGAGTCTCTTGCACCAGTTGGGGACACCCTGGGTCAATGGCGGCCTTATTACGATCAGAGACTGCCAACGCCGAACAGTCAGCTTCGTGTCGGTCTCAGTCCTGGGGACCCATTTCCTAAGCAAGAATGATGATGATGATTGGGGTTTTAGGGCGCGTCGACTTCTGGGGTCATTTTGCGCCCATAACAGCTAAGTGTTTACCGTGGCGTATAGATGGCTGTGAATCCTGCGCTTCTCAAAAATGAAAACAGCTGTCCGGTGCCAAGCATGCGAGAATCGTCACCAATAAGGTCTGAAAAGGTAAGACCTGACGCATCTCGTCCGAAGTAAAGTGCCCGCTCTTCTCTGAACTGTAGGCAAGAGTGAATAACGTGGCGAACCGTAAGTGGCGCATCACAGCGAGGACATTTAGGGCGCTGTTCACCGCACAAAAGGTAGCTATGTGTTGCGTGCGTGTGGCCAA
Organism: Pollicipes pollicipes; assembly: GCF_011947565.3. Taxonomy (NCBI): domain Eukaryota; kingdom Metazoa; phylum Arthropoda; class Thecostraca; order Pollicipedomorpha; family Pollicipedidae; genus Pollicipes; species Pollicipes pollicipes. The sequence goes on along the minus strand of NW_023596632.1, from coordinate 9,753 downwards.
TTCGTAATCTGCTGAGGGTTACTTCTTCGCATCTCAACTTACGTGAGCTTGAAGACCATAGACCCAGTTGTGGCTTGATCATCTTTAACTTGTTCTTTACAATGGCGTCCCAGCAGCGTTGCCATTTCCCCTTCACAAAGGTCGCGATTGCAGGGTAAAAGTCCCTTGCCGGCACGGGTAAAGAACGGGTGCAAGGTGCACGCGCTGCCCGTTTTGCGGCCGCGTCAGCACGCTCGTTACCTGCGATACCCATATGACTCGGTATCCAACATAAGACGACAGTTTTACCAGCAAGATCCAGCGCTGTCAGGCGAACTAAAATATCCTGTATAATGGGACAAGGTGGGTTATAGGTTGTCAGAGCCAACAGGTTGCTCAAAGAATCGGATAAGATCACGTGTGAGTTGCTCTCACCAACTTCGATGAAGCATAGGGCTTTACTGATTGCAACGAGCTCGGACGTGTAAACTGAGGCGTTTCGGTAAAGAAAAGGACCAGGTGGCTTGGTCATTCACAAATGCAGCACCAGCGCCTACCTCCGTCTTCGACCCATCAGTAATGTGGCTTGAAAACCTATGTACGACCCGATGTGCTCCAGAGCCTTCGATCTCAGGTCGCATGGGATCGCTCCCTGTTTGCTTGTGCATGAAAGGGATACATCCACTTTTGGTGAGATTAGCTCCCATGGAGGCACTAATACGGGACGCGACCTTAGCACACCACGCAAACTTATGTCGCTTTCCCGGAACAGCTTCTTCATATCGACACCAAATGGAATAGCGGACAGCCTTCCGCTACTTTGGAACTTGCTTTCCACATCACGTGAAAAGATTGCTCGGTGAGTCGGATGGTTGGGAAATTGAGCCAGCTTGCAAAAGTACCGCATGCCAAGCATTTCCCTTCTCAGTGCCAACGCCGGTTCATTAACTTCCACGGTAAGGCTAGCAACTGGCGATGTCCTGAATGCCCCCGTTACAATGCGTAATGCGGTATGGTGCACGGTGTCTAACAAACGTGTGTAGGAACTCGGCGCGCGGTCATAAATAAAACAGCCATAGTCAAGTTTCGAACGTATAAGTGAGCGGTATAGCAGTAGCAGTGTTCTTCTGTCCGCTCCATAAGATGTTCGAGACACATACTTCAATATGTTCAATGCTTTAAAACAGTTGTCACGTAGGGCTTTCAAATGTGACCCATACGATAAACGGTTATCAAACTGCAGACCCAAGAAGCGGGTACTGGGTTCGTTTGGGATGATCTGGCCGTATAGCCTTAAAGCCATAGCGGGGCATTGACGACGTCGTCTGCAAAAGTGCATAGCGACTGTTTTCGAGGTTGAGAAACGTAGTCCGTTTATAACGCTCCATCTTTCCAGGCTGATCACAGCCAACTGCAAGCGACGTTCCAAAGAGGCAAAGTCTGACGAGGCATACCAGATGGCGACGTCATCCACGAAGAGAGAGCGGCTGACCGACTTTGGAAGAGAGTCACCAATATCATTAATCATAACAGCGAACAAAGCGACGCTCAAAACGCTACCCTGGGGCACGCCATTGTCTTGTTGGTACCTATCCGAGAAGTGTGAGCCAACACGAACTCTGAAAGAACGATCGGTCATAAAGTTCGCTAAGAACGTGCCCATGGCTCCTCGAATGCCATAATGAAAGAGCTTTTTTCAGGATGCCGTAACGCCACGTCGTACCATAGGCTTTTCAACATAAAAAAACACAGCGCCAACATGTCGCTTTTCTCTAAAACTGGTGCGAATGTTTGTGTCGAGAGCTATAAGATGGTCAATGGTACTGCGATTTTTCCTGAATCCACATTGAGCAGCCGTAAAAACGTTGTACCGCTCCAAAAACCACGACAAACGCACATTTACCATACGTTCCATCAACCTACAAATGCATGATGTCAGTGAGATAGGGCGATAGTCAGCAGGGTCAGCCCCACTCTTACCAGGCTTGAGCATAGGGACAATATGTGACTCACGCCACGACTCCGGAAAACCTCCATTCTCCCAGAGATTGTTGTACGTCGCCAATAGGGCCTTAACTACTGAAGTGGGAAGTCGCTTAAGCATGGCGTTGTGAACTAGATCCGGACCCTCTGCCACATTGCGCAGCGATCCGATCGCGGAAATTAGTTCGGCCATTGTAAAGGTCGGTTATACGACATCTGCTCCGTCGTGCTGAAGTCGACAAGGGATGCCTCGCAGCGGATCCGGTGACGCATAAACTGCGGGACGGCATTGCCGTTACCACACCGTTCGGAGAATGCGCGGGCGATTTCATTTGCTGAGTCAGCTGGGTGTATAATGTCACGTCCATTGATACGGAGCACAGGGTGTGGCACAGACGAGTGCTGTCCCGCAATGCGTTTGATCCGTGACCATATATTGGATACAGGTGTTTGGCAGTTAAGTTGGCCGACGTACGATCGCCACGATGCCCGCTTGGCCTCTAGAATGGTACGTCTAGCAGCCGCTCGTGCTCGTCGAAATGCAATAAGATTCTCAGTAGTACTCCGACGGTCAAACTTTCTAAGGGCCCTCCTACGTGCACAGATTGTGTCCCGGCACTGCTGCGTCCACCATGGGACAGGAGGACGAGGGCAGCCCGACGTTTGCGGTAAGCACCCTTCTGCAGACCGCAAAATCAGCGATGTCAAATTCTCTACCGACAGGGGTTCACTCGCTGGCTGCATAGTAAGGGAGTGCTCGATCCTCGCTTGAAACTCAGTTCAGTCGGCTTTTCTAAAATTCCAGCGCTTGTGGCCGAGAACCAAGAAAAACGTCAGCCCGGTACTTGATCCAGATGGGGGAGTGGTCACTTCCCATTGGATCGTCTGACACCGACCAGTCAAAATGATTGATCAGTTGTGGGCTCAAAAGACTTAAGTCGATTGCCGATGCCTGTCCTGATGGGGGTGTAAAATGGGTACGCGTGCCCGTGTTTAAGAGGCACAGCGATTCTTCATGTATGAGGGCTTCGCAGCGTTTCCCGCGAGCGTTTGTCTTGACACAACCCCACGCTGAATGGTGAGCGTTTAAAATCACCTAAAATGAGGACAGCCGGCGGAAGCTGAGCCACCAGGTGTCTCAGGTGAGCGGACGGAAACCCGGTCCCCGGAGGCAAGTAGATTGAGCATATGGTGATCGTATGGCAGTTTAACAACACTTTGACTGCGATAGCTTGAAGCTCAGTATTCAAAGCCAGCCTTTCGCGCACACACGCTGTGGTGCACGGCTAGGAGAACGCCACCATGAGCAACAGGGTCAGGTGGTAAATCTCGCCGCCAAACAGCATAACCCGAAAGACTAAAAAAAGCTGTCGGGTGCCAGTTTTGTCTCCTGGAGACATATCACCGCCGGACGCCGCTCGTTAATGCATAGTTGGAGATCCTGGTAGCTTGTTCGGACGCCCCTACAGTTACACTGTAAAACATTCGTCATGGAGCTAAGAGGTCAGGACGGTCGTTAGCTTCGTATCACTCCATGGTATCGACGCCTACCGGAGGACGGGGGGCATGTGCTTGGGTTGTGAGTGTAAAACAGACCCACTTTTAAAAATACTCGGCTGCGCCGGCCACAGCAGACCCAGACGGTCCAGCTAAGGGGTGCAGGGACCCACCCAAGGTCCTGATCCCACCGACGCCGGCCGGGTCCTGGGCCGAATACGTGGGCTGCCGTCTGTGGGCGAGATTGGCCAGGGGGGCCACGCTTTTCCGGGCGCCCCACTCTAGACGGGGACGGCGCCGGCGAAGCCGTGACCCTAGATGGTGGCACAGGAGCAGGGGCCCATCGGTGGCTTCCTAAGCAAGAATAAGGCCGGCACCCGCGATAGGCATTGGTCTGGGCCCGTGAAACATTGAAACCCTGAGTCGGTCAGGGACCCGCAATACCTACCATAAGGTCCTGCATCAGCAAACGGCCCTGAGACCGCCAAAGTAACATTTGCTGTACAGGGAAAGAGACTGGGCTTCGAATGTCTGAGGGCCTCTTGTGTTGATCGGGGCCCTCTGACAATGAAATCGTTTACGATGATCATTTACGACCATGTATGATCATTTACGATGAGAGCCCACAATGAGACAATGGAAAACCATGTGTAAGTTAGGAGCCACATAACAAAACGGAGAGCTATCCATCCCATTGCGGCCAGGTGCCCGTTTCGATCGACTAGCCTCTGTGCCAACTATCTGACACCTGCGTCGATTAGGGACATGTTTGCGTCCGTACGAGCCCTGCGTCAATCCAGGTCCAAATGGCCGGGTCAGCGGCCTCCGACGTCAGACAGGCAACCAATGTACGATTGATCCCTCTGAGGGCCTACGAATCGACCGGGGAGCCCTGCCTGATGACGACGATGATGATGATGATGATGACGATGATGATAATGATGATAATGATAAGCCCTGCCTGATGCCTCCGTATCGCAAGAAAGGCAGTCGGTATGTATCCCGGGCTGGGACGGAACGACCCTTCAGTCCCTGACCAGGAAATGTAACGTGCCCCCCTAGTATTCTACCCACTGGGTCCCTCGCCCAGAAAAAATGTCACGGGTTTCCTTAGTGCTGAACAGGGTGAACCAAAATGGGTTAAAAATGAGAAAAAGGGGTGAAAACGGGGGGACCAATCCTGGGATGACTTTGATGACTTGCATGTTTTTTTCGGGGGGGAGGGGGGGCTGAGTAGAACTCCCTTCCCATGAATGCTGGCCCGAAACCTTCAATGCTCTTTTTGGGACTTCCCTCCAGTGCTTATGAGCAAGAACGGGAAAATTTAGGCCAATGAAATGCAGAGAAAGTCTGGACTGCTGGTACACTATGTCTTGTTGAATGCATCACTATCTATATCAGCATCATCAATCACCATCATTATCATTATCCTCACCATCGTTATCATCAATCATCATTATCTTTATCACTATCACCATGACGTCGGCCCTCAAAAGCGAAGCGATTCCTCCACTTATGACGACTTCCAGACTTTGACCACCCCACCGACTGTGAGAAAGCGACACCCGGCGGCCCCGTTTCTGCACGTGAAGTGCTACCACTTCCAATTATTCTATATCTTTACGACGGTTTTTAACCGTTCATTGTAACGAAACGCAAAAGGGGAATGAAAGTTGCACTCATGTTCTGGCGCTTTGCCGGAAGACGCCGCGATGATGCCTACGAAACCAGTGGGGCCTTCAGTCTCTGGACACAAATCTTGCTCGTTTCGGTGCTCACGCATGGTCGTATTGGCCCGCCGCACGCCGGTCGACAGTGCTCGCATATGCAGCACATATCATTGAGGTCATAACTCATAAAGCTAATATATTGCTGAGTACCTCGGCACTCCCGATTTACGATGCCTCCACAGTTAACCCGGTCACCAATGTTAGATAATGACCCTGGGATTTGCAGTTGCGTAGTCAAGGTAAGTTCAATTTATGCTTTGGCTGGCTCGAAATGCCACTTCCTTACAATAATGTCCAAAGTTTGAACTTACTGACGTTGTTAGCAGCAAACTCCTGCGATACAAATCATCGCCACTCGCCAATCCCCATGACTGCTCTCTGTCCTTCTCCCGAGGGGCCCTTGTGACAGATTAGTGCCGGTCCCCGCATAAGAATAGCATAAAGGGATAGGGATGACTAGGGCCAGTCAAGTTTTCTCACGTTCACCGTCCCAAAACGAGCAAGAATTAGACTGAAGAACTCATTTCAGTTCCGGCAGAAAAACCACGACACCTGCACTGTGGCACACAACGGCTCGTTTCCCTGCAGCTGTAACGATACAAACCGCAACGCTACACACAGAGCGTCCAAAACTGAAAGCAACGCACAAAAGAACGAAAACACATGCAGCAGTCATATTCATCGCCTGTGTTTTGAGCTATGCCGTTTCCGCGTATATTATACCTTTCATGCACATTGCTATCGAGCACAATGACCTCGGCGTCTGCAAGCTCATGAGCCCTCGATCCCCAAGCCTTCTTTATATTTGTCATGTCTAATGTCCCTATGACCTTGAACCATTTGGTTCTATTTCAAAAAACCAGAATGCACTTCGCTTTTAATATATTTATTACGATCGAGGCCTCCGGGCGAACCGATGCTAACGTGAACTGCAGTCTAACCATTAAACGCAGCACTCGGCCTCGCATTAAGTCTGGAACGCTGAGAAAACATTTCAACCATTGGCAAAACATTGCTCATCAGCCAAAGCCAGCGCACACCTGGTATGTACCACCGCGGAGCCTCGTAAACCTCGCAATTTATCCAGCCAGCAAGCTCGAGTTCTACCTGAAAGGAGTTACGAACTGTATTATGGCACACTCTGCGAGCTGCATTCTGTAAGATGCACCGACAAACCACATCTACGTATAATACCACTACCTCTCGGCTGCTACAGCCCTGAGCTTGCGGCGCAATCCAGCATCCTCTCGAAGAAACAGAGACAAGAGGTAAACCGTGTGGGCGGGTTTGGGTGTAAACACTGAAACGCGTTCCAACGAAACAGCGCACCAGTCTGCGCGGCAGGGTTGGGAGGACGCTGTCCATGCGGCGGCCGAACCAAGCGCGCTGTCACCAGGGGCCGAGGACGCGACGGTGTCACGCACCAGAGCCGGGCGCGGCGACAACTCCTCCTGTCGGTCAACTCCTCCTGTCGGCCAACTCCTGCCGTTGGCCAACTCCTCCCGTCGGCCAGCTCCTCCCGTCGGCAACTCCTCCTCCGCGGCTCCATCTCCTTCCCGCGGCCCCAACTCCTCCTGTTGGCCCGCTCCTGCTGGCCCATTCCTCCCGCTGACCAACATCTCCCGCGGCGACAACTCCTCGCAAGATGCGGCGTGGCCAAAAACCTGTATGTCAGCCAGCCTGGCGCCAACGGTCCGGAGAGGCCAGCGTCCCGCGCATCCCCCAGCATCCGCGCGGCCGGCCGGCTGCGGACGAGGGGGAGGGGGGTTGTAGCACTCGTTCACTCCTGCACCCATGGAGAGGATGAGCTGGAGCGAGCACGCCACGAGGCGAGTGCCTTCGCGGCCAGAGACAGCCTCCTTTCCCTTATGTTAGGTCTCCTCCTCTCCAGCCAACCACCTGCATAATCCCTCGACCATGGATCTACGACCCATCGTGGCACACCGGCCGGCACCGCCGCGCGGCGAAAGCACGCCCAGCACAATCGCACGCACGCGCCAGCAGGCCGCCATCCGGGCCAGACTGGGACAAGCCGGGACAACGCGACACCGCGCCGAGCCCGCTCAGGGCAGAGCCACGCCCTTGCCCGAGTGGCGGATGTTGTGGTAATGCAGCGCCCACGACCTGCGTACGGCGGCCAGAGCAGCGCCAGCAGCAGCAGCAAACCACACGGACAGCGCCAGCTCCAGCGTCGTGCCGGCGGCGAGCCAGCCGGCCAGCAGCCAGCCGAGGACAGCCGTCATCGCCGGCAGCCAGACGGCGAACCAGGCGAGCCAAGACCACCAGGCCGAACGTGTTGTCCTTCGTGACCGAGTAGGGGCCATCTCGACACAGACGGCCATGTGGCAGGCAGGGACCATGGTGAGCGGCACGACCAGCAGACCCGGCTGCACGTGGCCGCGGCCTACCAGCACGGCCAACGCGATCAGCAGCGCCAGGTACAGCGCCGCGTGCAGCACGCCCGACCAAAACGCCGCGCTGCGCAGACCCATCGCGCGCCTCGCTGGGCGGGCCTCGGTGCTGGTCGGGGAACTGGCGCTGACGCTGGCGCTGACGACGGGCGGCGGGAGCTCACCACGCCGAGCGCCTGGCGGCAGGCGGCCGGTCGCCAGCTGCACGGGCAGACTGCGGTCGAGGCGGACGTCAGCACGACCCGCGGCGGTCTGGCGGGCGGCGGGGCGCTCGGGTGGCGCACTGGCACCCACGGCCCGCCGGTAACCGTCGCTGTCGGCGTGTTTACCTGTCCGTATGGCAACCCCGGCATCGATCCTCGGTGGACGCACGGCTGCCGGCCAAGCGGACGCGCCGGCGACGACCGGGGCGCGCGACACCATCGGATTCGACGTCCGATCTCTGACGTGAATGGCTGAGTGCGAGTGCCGGGCAGTGTGTGGATATTTCGCAGGCCCGACAGCGCCGCTGAGCGTACACGAAGGGCTGAACACACTATCTGTTTGACCTTTCAACAATCGAACGCCGGAGCTCTCAATCGCCGCGGAACATATGACCGACGACAGTCGAACGAACAACCATCACACCTGGATGGGGATCGGGTCGCATGGTGATCGACCATGGGGCCATGGACAGCTGGAATTGGCGCACGCGCGAACGACCACCAACCTTGTGAAATCCGCCGACTTTACGATAGCTGATTCACGGCCACAGTATCTGGGGTAATCTGATCTGTGGAGGGCGCGATATTGTCCAGCAGTGATCCTGGACGTCGTTGGTAAATTCGTCGTAATGGGGTGACCGATACTGCTCCATGGAAGTGAAAGCACGTCGTAGCTTCTGTGCGGACGAAAACAGCCCTTCCCTGAATTTGCATACCCGTGGGCGGAGCAAGCGAAAGAGCTCCAGGGGCAACTGGGACATGGTTACGTTGATAGATGCCAGCAATGTGGTGAACGCAGTGGTCAGTTTATAGCGCCAAAAATCCAACTTCCAGCCTGCCGACAAACCTTGAGTTCCACACTTTCCTTTTGCAAAGCTCGCAAGTCCAATCACGTGTTTGTTGGCCTGGCGTGCTGGCCTACGCGTGACCGGGCTGCCGGCCCCGGGCGACAGCGGACTATCCGGCTCACAGCGTCCGTCCAGAGGCCTCCGACAAGGCCGGCCGTGTCCGGAGAGCACAGCCGAGGCTTTCAGACCGGCAGGCACACAGCTTTCGCCGGCTCAACGACTATCGACAGCCCCGCGCGTACGTGATGCATACTGTATAGACCGAATGGCCGGTCGGGCGGAGTTGGGCCGGGACTAATTAGAAACTTTGCCGGCTTCCAACTCCGACAGGATGTAGACATTGCCGTCAACAGGCGAAAAGGCGGGTAGAAAGGCACGCGAGTTCGCCATGGCCAAGCGCGCTGGGCGCAAAATACCCTCAATGGTCAGAGCGCCCCAAAAACCCGATCATTACTAACAGTTCGACTTCCCAAAGCGGCACGGTTCTGATCATTGCTGACCCGTTCAGTGGGACACGTGTGAAAAAGCATATAAAACAGTCACGCAAAGTAAAACAAAAATCAATCCGCAGCGGTCAGCTTTCATATATTGAACCAGGTGCGCGTCTCTTGAACTTAATAAATATGTACGATAAATTATCATCAATAATAAAAAGTATAACTATACTTTTTGCATGAATGTATATATATATACATATACATATATTATATATATATATAATTATATATATATATATATATATATATATATATATATATATTAATACGCGCTGGAGTGGCCGGCTGCATATTCTCCGCTCGGGTGGGCTTTAAAGGCGCGCCAGGGATTCCGCTACGAAATGTTTTTAAAACAAAATGTTGACCTGCTATGACCCTCAAAAGTTCATAAAACATGTCTGCTGCGGCGACTGGAATTAACATATTCGAAATGAGCCCCCAAACTACCCAAAACACTAAGCTCTTCAGTGAAAGAGCAGGTCAATTTTGACCTCATCCTGACCTTCATACTTCACTCTAGATCAATGGCATTGCTTGCAATTCTAAATGCCCTCTGCTGACAGTCATAGCCTGACTTTGCCCTGCCAGCCTGCCTTGGCCATCGA
>NW_023596631.1:0-35423 GCF_011947565.3 Pollicipes pollicipes | reverse complement strand
CCACGGTAGTTCGATCGTTCAGGTACCGTCCTGACTGGTCCCGGGTATTTTCCATATTATAGGAGTGTCCACGCCATTGACGGAGACCTAATTCTTAACCATTTCTATTGGGGTTTTATTTCTTACCGACTGATGATTGAATTGGCGGCCATGGCGATTACGCCGATGAATCCGTTATTGTCATTGTCGAATATAATTTTACACGCCGCCGACGTCGTACATCTTATTTCCATTGTTTGTTGAATTTGTGATGATTATTATACCTGTACGTTGCGTTTTAACATATTCTTAAAGATAGGATATTCTGTATTCCCTTGCAACAGACAAAGTAAAAACTCTGTTTTAGTCCTCAGCCATCAGCTGATCTCATCAAATACCCGGCTAACCGTGTATAAGCTAGGAATAAAGCTCATGCTTGATTTTGATGGTATTTAGCAGCCAATTTAAGTGCATGATGCCATGTTTTCTTCGAAATACTTAGCCTTAAAATGACAGAATCCACAATGATCCGACGAAGGTGAACAAGCTCCATGTATTTGCATACAAAGCATACCTAATTTTCTAGGGCTGTGCGCAGTAAACTGAGTTCCTGTATACGAGCTGCACACATAAGAATATTAAAACTTAATGGCCGGAGTAGGGGGATTTTTGCTGGATACAGTCCTGAAGTCTAAGGAGCTCACAAAGTAAGAGGACTTCTCCAGTTGTCTAGCATTTTCGAAATGTACATGTGTGGAGATTTAGTTACCGTAATGTTTACAGCTTGCGATCACTCCGATATGGTGGCGAGTTTGTTCTGGCCGGTGCTTTTGACCGAATCGCACATAGCGTTTAATAATGAAATATATTATATATTATATATATATATATATATATATATATATATAGAATATATATATATATGTATATATATATATATATATATATATAATGCTTTTATGACGACAGGCACACGAAGCTCGCAGAACTTGCAAGGTATATGACTGGTGACTGATTCTTCTATATCTGGCTCTTCATTTCGTTTCGGCACCACAAACACTTTAAATCAGAGCATAAAACACGAGAATGCAAACCAATAAAAAGCTTTTCACTGGACAGCACTCTCCGTTGTTTTAACTTGGCAACAATAAACAGTAATTTAGCTGTACAGAAGATATCATTAGCATGACACACTGCGAATAGCGCAATCAACAAAAAAATAACAACACTGCATGCCAACCACCCAATACCCGCGCCATTCATCAGTGTCTTGTTCCTTGTCTAAGTGATATACTTGTGATGCTGCTCCAAAGAGATAATTCAGTAGTATGATCCATTTCGTTGTTTAGAAGTCATTGTTGTGTGTGGATGACAAAATTGTTAAAAATGTTTTGTGTAAGCGCTCGGCACGCGAGGAGATTATTGTGGTTGGGCTGTACGTGATCCCTTGGTGCCCCCTCCATAAGGTGCTCTGTAAGACGTCGGAACAAAAATGCTGTAGTTACACCACTGAAGCATACGGAACCTTGCAGCAACACCTGGCAGCGGTCAACAGACGGACGGAAATGACCACGCATCGAGATCGATACTTTCCAACGCTTTATGAAGTCAATGGGTATGCATGTAAAAGGGGTTCCCTTGCCGGATGTTTCACTAGCGCGATTTTTAGGTTGGTATTCGGGACGGATTACGGGAGGGCGCAATGATGCAATCTCTCTTGCTCATAATGCTGCAGCTGCTGAACCCGTGCAGAGAATCAACTGGGCAGGCAACTAAATTGCATTGGTAAAACGTTCTGGTCAGCAGTTTAAGGCATTACGTCCCATCCTGGGGTCCCCAGCGGCTTTTAGTCTAGTGATAGTCCCCAGGATCGTACGGAGACACTTAGAAGGATGCATCACAGCCGGTCCCCTCCTCGATGCGGCTGGCCCTCTAACTGGAACCTCCAGCAACGGATCGGCGCAGGGGCCTTCGCTGATGCAAACGGACTCTTTACTGGTACAGTAAGCCCAATAATTGGCATCGAGACACTAATTCGCCTTATTGGTCCCTGGTTGAAATGGTGCAGAGGATCGCTCGCCCGGTTCTGGTGTCCCTGGCTGGCACAGGCCTCTCCACTGTCTCATTGTACATGAGAATCCCCTTTTGCCACTTCTCATGAATACTTTCATTGTTAGGAGGGTCCAGACCAACACAATAGGCTCTTTGACACACGGGGGCCCATCATCATCCCTATTCAGCAAATGTGCTCCTGGTTGGGGCTCATTGCCGACACATGGTCTCTTGCTAGGGACTGTGGTCACTGACCAGCACTGTGGGTTCTTTATTGTTTCAGGTGTCCCGACGAATGTAGGATGCCTTCTAATTGGCATTTAGAGATCCCGGCCTCGTCTCCGCTCGATAAATAACAGCTAGGCCCCAAAATAGTACGGAACGGACTGCTCGATATGGCTATTCTCAGCCAGTTGCTTCAGATAGACACAGTCGCAGGGGTCTCCGATCAGTGCAAGAGCCTCTCTTACATTTTAGGGTCCGGCCTTCAGGCTGTGATCCCTCCATACGACCCCTGGCCTGCCCTTCGGACCCTTTAATCGGGCCCTTGATCTTCTGCCCCAAGGGACCAAAAAAAGGACCTTCGGAACCCATGGGACCGTTGGAGCCTAAGGGGAAGGTGGTGGAGTCGTGCTTTATTCGGTTCCCCGCGAAAACAAAGCTTTAGGGGCCATTTTGAGTGCCCCTGGAATCCTACATGGCCTTAAAATGAATGATTGGCCCGATTGTGGTTTTCCAATTTAACTTGAGGGCTCATAAATGTTATGACGCCCCGCAATTAAGGTTTTTGCTGCCTTTCCACTGAAGGAGCCGAAGCAGGATTTCAACACTGTAAGGCCCTTGTCGCCCTATGAGGCCCAATTGTGGTGCCCTTGTATTTCGGTGCCCCTCGAAAGGGAAGTTTTGGACTACCTTCAGTTGTTCTTTCCATTGCCCACTTGCATTTGGTGTCTCAAGGAAATAAATGCAATGGTGGTCCGAAAGAAGGTGCCGCTTGGCCGAATGGGTCGATGCAGGATTTCGTTAATGGAGAGGCACGGGCATTGTGATGACGCGTCGTAAAGCCCCAATGACAACGGAGGCTGTTGGTGCCTGTTTCTTTGAACAGGGTGCCCATTCTCTGAACGGTCCGGTTCGGAATTTTTCCAAACTAAAAGGCACACCGATTGTAATGCCGCTGGATTTTGGTGCTCTTTTAAATTATGGTTATTGACTTTGTAAATGGCCCGATTTGATTTAGTACCCCTTGTCCATGGGTCCGATCCACGATTTTGTCAGGGTGGAAAGCTCAATAGTTATACCCCTGGAATTAATGTCTTTTTCAGAATAAAGGGATAGCGCCCTTTCTGGAACTCTCTGAAATTGGGTGCTTCTTGAAAATGAAGGTTATGTTGCGCCGAAATGAAGGATTTAGTGCTCCTTCACCGCATGGGCCGACGCAGTGTTTCGTCGAGGCCATGACACGAACGTCGTGGTGCACCCTGCAGTTTGGTGTCTCGTAAAAATATAGGCTATGTGTATTCGAAATGAAGGCATTGATGCCCTTTGCGATGAGATTTGGTGCCCCTTCAGGGCGTCCAAACCTCCTTGGGCCCAAGGGGGAGAGGAATGCTCCCATGGCCCCTCCCCTCTGGACCCGCCCCTGCTTTGTGGTGCCTCAGGAAGTGTATGCCTTTGGAAAATAAAAGCTAAGATAACAAGTAGTGAATTTTGTTGGTGCTGTCGCCGTGGAACAGGCAGATCGGGAATTTTGCACGGGTAAAAGGCATAGATATTGTGATGTCCATGGATTTTTCAACGCTGTTTAAAACCAAAGCTTTGGGAAGTTTGAATTGTCCATTTAGATAGAGGGGCTCTTTAAAATAAAGGTTATGGTGCCGCGAAATGAAAGTTACGGTGCTCCAAACTGAGCATTTCTGTGACCCCTAGCCCAAGGGGACTAGCTGGCGCCTGCTTCGCACGAGACATGTGGACTGGGCCATGCTGCCTCAAAACTCTCCCCACGCAGGCTTTAAGCGCATGTTTCCTTCAAGCCAACAGGTACCGACCAGCAGTTCAAGTACGCACGCGAACAGGTACGCACGCTGTGTTGCTACATACGCCCGCTGCTAAACGCCTATTGCATACTGCATCGCTCATCCCGTTTCAAGAGCATTTGCAATAAGCACCATTCAAAATGCTCTCTGCCGCTCCTGCCCCGAGCATACGGTGTTCCCACCTCCATTACCAAGGACGTAGCGAAACAATGAAACGAACTGTGCATATCAAAAACTATAGTTATCATATTCATAATGCATATATATATATATATATATATATATATATATATATATATCGTGGTTGTTTTCCTCTTGGCCTTATGCGAAGTCTGGTTCACCGACTTCTGACTTACGCGGTTACGGCCATCAGTTGCCTTGGTCGATCAGCTGATCGTTAACGCCATTTTCATTCGCGCCAGCCTGCCTGCTGTCAAGCGCGTGAAGTTCGGCGCGCGGATGAAAATGTTCTAATGGCATTCCTTATTGGTCGGACGGGGACGTTTCCCGCTTTGAGTTTCGCAAGCGCCGTAGTCGTCTTGCACTGGACCCCAGACAGACCGCGACTTGTCGCGTGGGAGTTGGTTTTCGGAGGCGGGCTCAATGTGAGATGAAACAAGGAGCAAGTAAATATGGAAGCAAGGAAACATTCTTGCCTCACATGATTGCAACTGTCTACAAAATAAAGATAATCTTTTCACGAGACATCATTACCGATATCGAATGCAGCAATAAGATAATGTGTAAGACAGCGAGAGTAGGTACTTACACATGTGTACGACGTAACACATGCAGAAGGGATATCACCACCAACCACATATTCCCAAGCATCACATGATCTGAATTCACACATTCGCACTTAATAATTCTGGTGGCATATCTCCCGTTATATAACTCCGTTCACAACTAGGCATGATATCACGGAGACTAGAGAAAACGTGAGAAGAAACACAAATGCACGGTATGTCATCTCACCCGAGACATGAATCAGAGAAAACCTGCCTCCGCCTGAAATGACGGAAAAATTAAATTAAATGGCAGAAGCTGCCCCCACCCTACTGCCTACCGGCCACGTGTCCGCTAAATACCGGCAATAACATGATGCTCTGACATTTGTCTCGGTGTTGCTATAAGCGATCGGCTGCTTGTCGCCTAATGCCTACACTATTGCATCTTCCGTTTCAAGAGCATTTGTAGCATGTCACACACTGGGCCTGCTGTAAGCGCACTGTGTGCCCCTACATCCATTATCAAAGACTTAGCGAAAGGATGGAAGGAGCTGAACATATCGAAAACCATGATGGTCATATTCAAATTACGTACTCGTATCTTTGTCATATTTCCTTCGGGCTTATGCGTTCACTGCAGTTCTTACGCGATAACAGCGATCGGTTGCCTTGGTCGACCATCTTATCGTTCGCGCCAACCTGCCTGTCGCCAAACGCGTGCGAACAGTCTGGCGCGTCAATGAAGATGTTCTCGTTGTTCGGACGGGAAAAGTTTCGCGAGCATCGGAACATTTCGGCGCCAGCCCATGGAGAGAGCACAGCTTGTTACGAGAGACTTGGTCTTTTGGGACGGGCTCAGCGTGAGGTCAAGCTAGGAGCAAACAGTTATGGAAGGAAGCAATCATTGTTTGTTCCTGTTTTGCCCGCAAAATGAGGAATACTATTTCACAAAAATCGTTGCCGATACCCAACGCAACAATAAAATGACGTTAAACCCTCACCATGATAGGCGGTGATTATGGCACGTGTTTTGATACCAAAACGTGTTCCTAGATATTCTGGTTTCGGAGCAGCGGCAGCTTGTGATGAACACTCGACGACGATCTATGGCTGGCTCAGGCGGCGGGCGACAAGAGAATTGCACTACAGAATGTACTCAGAATTGAAGAAGACACGCCAATTTAAGGTTTGTATCATTGCAAGGCGTAAACAAGGCCTCGTAAACATAAAGAAAAGCTACAAAGTGCGGTTTTCTGTAAAATTCGACCTTTGATCTGTCAACAGCATAAAAACTATTACCAATCGTGAGATCGTAATCAGAACAATATGCTGCTGTTCTCTGGAAGCTCTATCTTTAGAAGCTTGGAAACGCTAGGGGAGGGCCACATCAACCCACTCTCCCCCCATCAGTCCGAGTTATGCAAAACGGCGAACCAGGGCGGTGGTTAAGACATACAGCGAGCATAGGTACTTAAACATACGTACAACGCACGTGCAGAAGGGATATTACTATCAGCCACATATTTGCTGAGCGTAACATTACGTAAATCCACACCTTTGCACTCCGATCTGGGGGTGCCAAAGCTCTTCCGTTATGTCACTCTGGTCATAATTCGGCCAGATATTCCGGAGGCTGCACAATCTTCACAAGAAACAGAAAATTTCACCATATGCTGTCATTTACACCGAAAGAGTCATCTGAATAACTTGTCACCGTCAATCACGAAACATATGTGATGCATGTGAGCATTGGGCGTGGCGGTTTTTGAGACATAAGTATTTTTGAACGTGTATTCGCATTGCCCTGCCATAAGATTGTCGTTAGTGAACGGGTACACGCACTGAAGCTAATTTTAGATAACAAATCCGATCGACTTAGCCTATAATGCGATAGCCTATAAATCGACTTAGCCTATAGCCTATAATACTATTACTACACATGATACATTGCTCCTCTCTCTGACGCCGAAGGCCCTCTGACCGGGATGGTTGACCCTGGATCAACGCGGGGCCACTCACTGTTTCAAAAAGGTCCCAAGAGCAGAGAAATAATGAATAGCACAGGGATCCCAGTTCGACGCATTCGGGCCATGGAGAAAACGAGCAGAGGGGCCCTGTCCGGTGTAATTCCTGACTGATATGAGGCTCCTCCATTAAGGCGACCGTCAAGGAGGAGGGGGGGGGGGGGCGGCTCCGGTTCAGCACAAGTGAGATCCCGAGATGTCCGACACGTCCAGATGTCCGGTTCTTCGGGATGTGTACCGCGGCGAACCAAGTAAAACCGAGTCAGGGGCCTTGGTGTGTGACGCGAAGATGGCGGCGTGCCCGACTGAGCTGGCAGTGTTTCGACCGCGGACGGGCTACCCCACGGCCAGGCCTCGCGTGCGTGTAGTGGGGTTCGGTTCTCGGCCGAGGGACGGCGCGCGCGTGAATGCGTTCTTCATTTGGCGGCCGGGCTGCCTCGTCCGCCGGCCCGCTGCGGGCGTGGCTGCCGGCCGGACCGTCGAGCTGGGCAGCCTCTGGGCTGGCCTATGTGTCCGAGCTCCGCGTCCAGCCGATCGCACACTATTATTCCAACATATGTACAGTGATTGAGCGGAAGCATTGTCTGCAAATTTGGCGGGTGGCGGCTTGCTTGTCGGGGCGGGCTGTAATACCCATTGGGGCTTTACGTTTCACCGACTGCTATGGCTATTTCGAGATGGAACGCCTCTATTACGCATCCATCCCAGGAAAGAAAAGGCCAGAGATGAGCACCCTAGCCACTAACCACCATACCATCATCGCCCCTCTGCGGTGCGAACTCCACCCGTCTCGATAAACCCCGGACTGGCGTTGCTGGGCCCCAAATTCTATACTTAAAAGGTTCTGAAGCGTAAAAGGAAGAAAGCGTGTCAAAATCGATGAAGTGGATGGCGAATACAAGCTCACGATTCTCCCAATTCATTCAGATTATCTATCGCAAACCAGCTCAGTGACATACACTCGGCTCCGCTGTTCAGATGGTGAATCAACAGCGCCTTTAAGCGCGGCACGTGCGTGTGCTTTGCGTGGCGTTTGGCAGGCAATTGAATGCATTCACAGTCAACGTTTGCTTTTTTTACTTCCTATTTACTTGCAACCAGGAGTGCGGTTCCGTATTCAGTTGCAGGGGTAAGTTCACCGTAACTTGGGTTGCAGCCCGCAAATTTGTGAGAAAGTGAGCCAAATTTGGAAAGCAATCAATTCGTTGGCATATTATCGCGGTACTTCGTTGGATTTTCATCGTTAAGCCAACCAACTTATTTTGGTAAACCACGCCCGTTTAAAGCGTACTTAATTGAATAAACGAATTGTTTGTAGGCTGGATCATTAAACGTGTCTCACCAGGGGGAAGCATCCGAATTCAGCTGATAAGACAGCCCCCAGCCCCTGTCTTTGAGAGTAAAGGCATCTAGAATTCAGAATAAGTCCCGTTTGCAGGAGCGTGTGAAAAATCTGCAATTGGAGGAGGGAGGGGAATCAGTCAAATAAAATCACTGACGATGTAGGTTAGCGTGCCAGGGGCTGGAGATCTATATGCGCGCCTACCTGGAGCAGACATCAAATCAGTCTGCCTTATACATCAGTCATCAATTCCTTCAAAAAGTGAGAAGCATCACCGACACATACAATAAATAACGGAACCAAATACCGCGGAGAATCTCATCCATAGCCCACAATACCAAACAGCAGGCAACCCGCGTGCTTTCCACGATTACCACGCAGCTTCTGCCGAACAGCCAGCCACCTCCGATGCAACGAGCCGGGGATCAAAGTTTTGAATTATTTAATGTGCCTGCTGCCAAGAACGTGCTGACGCGGCAAAGTCTGTGTGCTCAAACAAAACGTTGTCCATATACATGCACAGTGGTTTAACTGGGCAACACTGAACGGCATGACGTCACTCGTCGACTGAGGTGGGCGAAATCCGTTCCGGTAGCCCTCTTTTGGGCAATATCCGAATCGTTAGGCGCAGGGCTACGAGGAAGTAGGACAGTATCTCAAACCGGGGATCTCACGCACGCTGGACTTCATGAACACTGGACTTTATGATTCTCTTCTGCCCGGTGGTTTTGGACGTTTTCTGGACCTTGTGAACGCTGTATGCTGCGGTTCTGGACTTAAACCACTGGACTTTATGAACTCTGGACGTTTCAATACGCATCCCAGAGGACTCTCCCCCTACCCCTGTGAGGAGACCCCATTTTTCCATGACGCCCTGGCACGGGAATAGAACCAATGTTTATGTACAAACGGACCGCGCTGACGCAGATCGGGCGTATCCCAGACCGTGACGTCACTACTGGCATATGCTGTCGGCGGTGGCCGATGCATTATAGCCTTTGTGGCGGATGTCTGGTACGTCATGGAGCATTGAAGCATACTAATTAACTTTTTAATATCGATTTCCTGGCACAGTTCCAATGTCTGCCTTTTCTCTCGCCGAACAGACCTCGAAAGCCGAAGTGTTGGTGATATGACTTTCAAATGCTACATCTCTTTCAGTAACACGATGGCTCAATAAATGCTGAGTCACGTTGCAAGGGCACTGACAAACCTAAACAAGGACAGAAGCGTACAAACTTGCCCACCTGTAAAGACAGAGGCCGAGCGGGTCACGCAGGAAGCATCAGCGTTTTGTGACATTTGCATGAGCCTTGTGCCACTCTCCGGTTTTATTAGCATGCCTCGTTTCCATTTCTTCCATCATTTTCACACGTCGGATCCATTACTCCGGGTGACATCTACGCAATAAAATCGTCAAGAAACACAATCAATTTATTACTAAAACCGAGATAAATACCGGCGTCATAAGACCGAACGTATATGACAAACACCAAGGCCACTAGAAGCATCAAACAACATGTTGCATAATCAAAACCGCACGTACGACAATTTGGCCATGTCGCGTCGAGAAAGTAAAACCGTGTAGCCGTTGTCCGCAGTGACCAAGCCGGAGGCAGCCGCGCGCCGAGCACACCACTGCAGCAGGGGTGTGCTCAGCACGCGCCCACGGCCGGCGCGTCGACAACCCGTCGGCGGACACTGCCTCTCACCGGCTCTGCCCGATCACGAGTACAGCGAACAGCCCTACTGGCCAGCCACGCCTCATGTGAGCCGGGTGACACATGTGGGCTTCGGAGACCCAGCACGTGCGGAGCCGGCCCAGAGATTGTGACCTGCAACGCGACCAGCGCCTTGCTTTCGCAGACCCACCCGTGAGGGGAAGGGAGGGGAGACGGTCGCACGTAGAACACACGCAATACTCAGGGGTCGCATCGGGCGGCACCTGCCTCCCGAGCGTGCCGACCCGCTCACAACCCGCGTCCGCTCGCGGACCGCGCCGTCTGCTCGGCTCTCCGAGCCACAGCCGCTGCCGGCAGTCCACCAGGGAAGAAGTCACCTGTCCTACACACAACGGAAGCGGTCCGCCGGGCGGCACGCGGCGCGAGCCACACTTGTACTTGCATAACACGCGGCGACTGTGAGATCGAGCCCCGCCCGCCGGGCCCTGCGCCCCTTAGGAGGGGCCGGCGCCGGAAGTGCCGTCGTACTGGGCCTTGTTCTTCAGCAGGAAGGTGGCCAGAAACTCGATCGGGTCCGGTGGCCTGCGGGTCAGGAGACTGACGTAAGTGGACGGGTGCGACCAGACTGGTGGGCTGTGTCACATGCTATGCAAAGATGTGCCATTGTTCTGGCAGCTTGGCTGTTGTTTCCTCCAGGAACGGAGGTACTGACCCACGGAGTCTGGGCGGAATAATCAAAAAATAATTTCGACTGCATGCAATAGCTAACCAGTAACGTAACTCCCAAGCATGGATCTCTATTCTCAGTGACCTTCACTCCACATCCGGCAGGATTTCTGGTCCATTTCACAGCCCCAAAAGGGTACATTTACCTCAACGGCCCACTCCCCGCACTGCATACCACTACATATCAGTTACCAGTTGTCGGTGCAAGGCAACAAAGTTCGGGAGAGCAAGCATTTGATTCTCACGCACCTAGCATGTAGCGTCACAACACACCACCTGACGCAACTACAGGCATCGCACCGCACCGCCCCACACACTGTGTGGCACCACACGGCACAGCACAGCACACCACACCACACCACACACCACACCGCACCGCACCGCACCGCACCGCACCGCACCGCACTGCACCAAACCACACCAACCGCACCGCACCGCACCCCACCCACCGCATCGTGCCGCACCACACCCCACCGACCACACCCGCACCACGTCCGCAATCGCAGCTAACACACATTCCGATCGTCAGCGGGGCAGCGCCGTCTGGGGGGGGGGGGGGGGCCGCCGGGCCGGCTCACCTCTCCTTGGCGAGCACAGAGAGAGCCTGCTGCAGGGCCGGCACCACCGTCTGATCGAGGTACTGGCGCGTCGGCAGCGACTGCAGGTCCAGCCGCGACTTCTTGGCGCCATTCTCGGCCGCCTTCTCGGCCGACACCGCCTTCTGCCGGCGCGGGTGCAGGAGCGGTCAGTATGGGGGCCAAGCCCTAGCATGCATTGCCAAAGGCAGGCCGGACAGAGCAATTTGAGTCAGCTTGGTGACAAGGATTTTTTGTCACTGAACTGGTAAAAAGAGTCTGTACTAAGAGTCTGAACTGGTAAAAATCACCCAATCAACACCAATATTTCATTCCTTCAAATTACCTTAACATTTCATTAAAAATCCTGTATTGTGTGCTGACACCCAATGAAAGCACAAACAGCCAACAGCAGAGCTCTTGACTGCTGAAACCCAATGCAAGCACAAACAGCCAACAGCAGAGTTCTTGACTACCATTGTGATGCTCCTAAAGCCTAATGTTAGGCTGAGAATGATTCAGACATGTATGCATCAAAAAGTACCTATGTGGGATGAGCTTTGGTTTGTAGGTGCACTGTGACTGCATGGAAAAGTTGAAGCGGGGATTGATGCCCTGTGACATGAAGACAGTTTGCTGGAGCTCATTGTTCACTGCTATGTTCAGCCTCCAGTTTCTTTGTGTTCGGACAATGGGGAACACTCATTGGAGGAATCTGCCTATTGCCAGATCACTTCAACATACAGGTCAGATTTTGAAGCAAAGTCCTGACCTTGTAATCAGTGCTGGTGGGACAAGGGATTGAAGGCAGCACAGTGAGCTAGGTGGTTGTGCACATCAGCAGAGGACTTGAATCAGCAATAGGCCAGTGCTTGAATAATGGGGATGAGTTGGCAACAGATTTTGGACACACAATGTGCTTTTAGAAGCAAGGATTACAAACATGCATAATGTGCCTGATAAGTTTAAAAAGCTTATGTACTTTCATAATATGACAATAAGTTTTCACATGACAATGACTCAAAAAACTGTAGCAGGTAATTATGTGGGCACCAAATTACCTTGGTATCAGTGTACAACACCTATCATGTTGAGTTAGACCTAAGTTAATTTCCTCACCTGGACACTTTCAGGGATGTTCAGGTCTGAATTTGCACCATTGCTCCCAACCATGGCTCAGCTATTTTGAAATGATCACCAAATATCTGAAAATATTGTGGAACATGTTAGAATGTTTTTTAGAAGGTATCACAGCAAATACATAACAAACAGATTTATGTTTATGATTGACTTGCAGTAAACAAATGCCTGAGCTTCAGTGCATGAGTATCTAGACATTGCTCCAATAATATACAGTATGAGCTTGAAATGCATCCATATATCTGCCTGAAACCTGAATGATATCACACAAAGTGTTTATTGCAAATGTTACATACATCTGCTTCTGAACTCAACTGAAATGCTCTTGAAGATGAGCAGTGCTCATTGCTATGTGCTCATTGAGCACTGCACAAAATAATGAGTACCATCGATATGATTTAGCATTACAATGAGGCTTAAGCAAAACCCCTTAGTCAATCAAAAGTTCCAAAACAGGGTACAAATTTCAACCAATATCACAGCAATACCATCAATAACATAAAATCATTTCATACATTACATCTCATAATGTCAAAGCTACACAATATCTCACCTGATAATTATGGTTAACTGTGAAATAGCAGAAACATAAGTCAGTATGTCCAATCACCAGAGACCAGTCATATCTTTGAACCTTTTGCATGCATACTTGTGCTTGGTGAGTGGTGAAATGTCAATTTTGCATTGAACTTATTTGGTATGCATCCCTGTTTTCACATAGTTAAAACAAAAAGAATGATCAGTTTACATCATTACTAGTGGTTCCACCTTCTTTATTTAAGCTCCTCAACATGCCTCTTAAGACATCAGGGTTAATTAAAAAAATTGGCTAGCATGGGATAACATAAGGACTTTTTACTGGCCTTTTAAGAATAGCAAATGAAACATTTTCCAACAAATTTCCATGGACTAAGAATATGCAATCAAATATCAAATATACCATTTACTTTATCCAGAACAATGCCATGGACCATAATACCAGATTTTTTTACATATGCAACTTCCATAAGTTAGTAACCTATGTTCTTGCTGACCAGCAACCAGACTTGGTCTGACTTAATAATAAAAACAGGACTGGATACTGGCTAATAGAAAGCCTTGGTACTGGCAATGTGTCAGAGTTCTCTACCAGATATATCAATCCAGCATGTTTGGCCGGCTGGAATGTGGGAGAGCAGACATGAAGTGTCACTTGACAGCTAAATAATGGATGGCTGTTTGAAAAAAAGAAATAAAAGAAATTTGACCAGCATATTGGATATAACCTCTGACACTGCAGCAGATACAATGAGCTCATGTTTAACAAAAGGGCACAGGGTGATCAAGCTGCCCACTGGATTGTAGATTCCCTCTGAAATGTTACATTATAAAGCATCCAGCTGCAAAGCTGCCAGTAGTAGCAGTAAGTCACAAAACAGTGCAAAGATTACACAAATTCGCAGCATAATGGAATAACCAGGAATAATTTATCATCACATGAGCCAAGCCCAGCACAACTCAGCAACAGTGAACAGCCTTCGAACGTGAAAACATGCTAAACACAAACAAAACACCGCATAATCTCCGAGAATAATGTACAATTACCGTAAAATCCCAACACTTCGTCGCACGCGTGAGGACGCTGCCCAACGTACTAGCCAAAATTGCCTCAGATTACGCGGAAAAAACAATCACAACAAGCGGGGCACGAGCGTCGCCCATGGACCAAGGTTGGGCGGGAAGAAGACTGAATGTTCGGTTCAGCATTTTGACAACCCATGCTCCGAGCTCACGGCACCGGTCGACATTAAACCTCTCCCATTCGATGTCGCGAAGTCCATTACGTACCTTAAAAAGACACGGTGACCTTCGGGCGGTTAGTCACCAACAATACTAACAATTGGAAAGAATTGCAGACGACCACTGCTCCTTACCTATGGAACCGGTTACCGTAAAAACTTCGAAACGCGATATGCCATAGTAGATATACTACCTTTTCCGGAATATGATGACTAGCGTGCCAGGTTGAAGGCCACCAAAAACGTTCCGAATCACCAAAATTGGCTGCAAACAATATTTGCCCTCAGGCCGATCGGCACAAAACAACTGCCAATCGACGTGCTACGTCAATTAATCTTCAGTCATTGGTTTACCCTGTCCAGAACGTGGTGTACTTGGGTCAGGTCAGACGTCATCAAAGACAGTCGAAGCCACCAAACATTATCCAGTAATGGGGGCTAAGCAAGGGGCTAAGCCCATTGGAGGATTGGGTCAACAGGTTTGACCGGCCGCTTAGTTCCTTCGTTGAAGACTGCCCTGCTGTTCGCGCCATTTCTGCAGCATTCCGAGTATCCGACCTTTTCACGTTTTATCTGCTCCTTAGCTTGCATAAGTACAGTGGGTGTAAACATACCCTATGAAAGGGAGCACTTACTTAGGTGGTCGGTAACTTTCAGAATTACAAGCTGCAATAGTCAATAGTCTCGCGCAGTTGCTGAGACCAGCTAGTGGGTGGCTTTTGTTGTCAACTTCTGTAAAGGACGTCCTACAGTACTAGTTTTGTACACAGTGCAAATTCACATGTGTTATTTTGTTTGCATGACAAGCCACAAGTTTAGGTTCCTGTTTTCACCAAGATCCAAAACCAAATGTTTGATGCTACCTTAATACCACCTTAACTCACAGTGTAATTAAACTGGCAAGACGTGAAATCATGAGGTAGCCAGCGTAGTTCATGATGCCATTTATCATCATCAAGGTGTGTACACACCATGTTAGTAAAGCATTACTGATATGCTGCATGGCATCAAATAAATGTAGTTTAACAATTCTGACAAAGGTGCCAATTTGATGCTTATGTTGCTCTCATTTTTCCTGCAGACCACTACCATGCTGTTTCACCTAGCAAGCAAGAGCTGCAGGCTTTTAAAGCCCTCTTGTTACTTGAGTTCTTTGGGCTGCAAACCATCCAGTTCAAGGGACTGTCATGATGTAGTAGATATTGCTGTTGTTGGTGGTGGTATTGTAGGTGCAGCATCTGCTTTGGAAATCAAGAAGAGGCATCCAGGTCTTCAAGTACTGATCCTGGAGAAGGAGTCTGAACTAGGTATTATTATTATATGTCCAGCTTAGAACATGTTTGCATGTGCATCATTTGTCAGTCATCATTTGCCAGCATTTTGTCTGACTTTGCCCTAGGGGCTAGGTAACATGCAAAAAACCCAGGCTGTCTGTTCACCTGTAAGCCTCAATCATTGGTAACAAAAAATGTCACTGGTTTTAACTACAAATGTAGCCATTCTTCCACTCTGCTTTTGCTTGAAATGGAATATCTTTAAAAGTATTGAGGCCTGGACAAGCTTCTTGTATAGTTTTCCTTTTGTAGAAATGTGACATTTACTGTGAATGATAACATCATCTTGCTTTATTAGCAGTTAAATTTGTGATATTGAGCAGGGTTTTGCCTGCAGCATTCCACCAGTCTGGACACAACAGTGGAGTACTCCATGCTGGAATTTACTACAAGCCAGGATCTCTTAAGGCAAAACTTTGTGTGAAAGGCATGCAAATGGCATATGCCTACTGTGATAAGAACAACATTCCATACAAAAAGGTAACATTATTGGATGATGATCCATATATTGATATCAATAATTAGGAAATAAGTGGCATAGTATTTGTGTGGCTATGTTATGCATACAAATCACATGAACTTGGGAAATCACACCATTGTGCAAAACCTTTGAATGTACTATGCATTTGCACTGGCAACAAACATGGTGATTCACTTTGCCTTATGGTTATTGGTCACATTGCATGTATCTTGATTTCAGGTTGGCAAGCTGATTGTAGCTGTTAACCAGAGTGAGGTGGCAAGTCTGGAGGATTTGTTCATCCGAGGACAGCAAAATGGTGTGCCTGACTTGAAAATGGTGGATGCTGATGGCATGCGAGAAATTGAACCATTTTGCAAGGTGAACAACCCATATCTGAAGTTCAACTATATGACTCACTGGTACAGCATTGTTACAAATGATCAGCTCATGATTCAGCTCAGGAAATTTATGTAGAGTTTGATTCAGCTCTTGGCTGAAAGCTGCATTTTTCCTGACATGCCAACTCAGGTCGCAGCTCACCCCAAAGCTACTGGCTCATGAGCTAATTCTTGACTCAGCTTGGGTCAAACTTAAGTCTGCTGGTATACCCCACCCTTGAGTTCATGCTTGACATGCTGTTGAACTGGCCAGTATACACCAGAAATGTCAGTCAAGGTGTGTGATGTCCACAGGGCGTGCGGGCCATCTGGTCGCCACACACGGGAATCGTGGACTGGGGCTTAGTGACACGGGAGTATGGCAGCGACTTCCAGAGGCATGGTGGCCATGTGCGGCTCAATGCAGAGGTTACCGGCTTCAGGGAGGCCGAGGCCGGCGCTGACCACCCGCTGCTGGTCGAGTGCAAGGGACAGGCAAGTGTAACTGTGGTAACGGCGGACACCCCGGCGGTTGCTTCACTTCATCGGCACTTGGCACTTTGTGTGAAGTGTGAGGATTCTCCCTGCACTGATGATTCTATTCTGATGATGTCATGATTGCACGATATAATTCTACCCCCATTGGTACTATCCCGTGTCATGTCTCCCAGATCCAAAATAACTGCAATGCTTCTGACCATCGGCTGAAAAATGGCACAAACTCTGAAATGCCGTGCTTTCAGGCTGCATAAACGTACCGTCCCCTACATACGTTCAGATCAGATTCGCCTCCTATTTGCACTACAGGGAAGTTCAGTGTGTACGAACGCGCGCGCATTGACATACGCTGCGCCGCTTCAGACTGTGTGGCCGGCCGGAGCGGTAACTGCTGTGCCACCTGACTCCGCCAGAGCCCGGTGCGCGCGCGGTTCGTGCTGACCTGCGGCGGCCTGCACGCCGACCGACTGGCTGCGCTCTCCGGCTGCCCGGCCGAGCCGCGTGTCGTACCCTTCCGGGGAGAGTACCTGCTGCTGCGGCCCGAGAAGGCGCATCTCGTGCGTGGCAATATCTACCCGGTCAGTGGCACAGCTTGTAGGTTTTTCGGGCCGGACGGACGGTATTGGGCTGGACGGACAGCCCGCGCAGCGCTCATGCAAGGAAATCAATGTGTTTGCTGCTCATGTTTGATGTCTGTCTGGTATGATTGACACGCTCAGATGACGGCCTTAATGTCATGTCATTTAGATGTCGACCAGATGCTTAGATATTCATGAGAGGATTGTATAGCATTTGGATGTAAATGAACCTTATGGACCCATAGTGTTATTCTTGATGTTATCTAAGAGTGTATGTGATATTAGAGCTTAAGTCTTGTAAATGTGGTGCTGTTAGCCCCATGTTTAGTGTCCATTTCTAAAGAATACACCATCTCGGATATCACTCGGCCCTGTGACCAACTGCGACCGGTGCCAGTCTCCCGCTGACCTACCCCCTCAACTGCAGGTGCCGAACCCGCGCTTCCCGTTCCTGGGTGTGCACTTCACGCCTCGCATGGACGGCGCCATCTGGCTCGGCCCCAACGCCGTGCTGGCTGCCAAGCGCGAGGGCTACCGGTGGGCTGACGTATCGTTCCGGGACCTTGCCGAGTCTCTGCGGTGAGCGGGCGCCGGCCCTGCGGCGGCGCTTCGGGCGCCGGCCGTGCGGTGGCGCTTCGGGCGGTGGCCGGGCGGTGGCGCTTCAGGCGGCGGCCCTGCGGTGGCGCTTCGGGCGCCGGCCCTGCGGTGGCGCTGCGGGCGCCGGCCCTGCGGCGGCGGCGCTTCGGGCGCCGGCCGTGCGGTGGCATTCGGGCGGTGGCCGGGCGGTGGCGCTTCGGGCGGCGGCCCTGCGGTGGCGCTTCGGGGCGCCGGCCCTGCGGCGGCGCTTCGGGCGCCGGCCCTGCGGCGACGCTTGGGCGCCGGCCCTGCGGCGGCGCTTCGGGCCGGCCCTGCGGTGGCACTGCCGGCGCCGGCCCCGCGGTGGCGCTGCCGGCGCCGGGAGATGTTATCCACCCCTTAGCAGATCTCATCAAGGGTCTGCTGACGCTACAACGGATCAGCAACAGAGCGAAGAGTAACCGCGACTCGTGTGTACATGTGTTTGGAACCAGCGACCGAAAATAGGTTCATTCATTGCCTAGCTGTTGGTTCCGAATATCGGTGCACCGCGCCCCTGCTTGCCGCGGGCTGGCATAGTATTGTCTTGCTTGCAGTTAGCTGGTGTAGTCTTGTCTTGCTTGCAGCATGATGACGTAGTCTTGTCTTGCCTGCAGCAGTCTGATAGTCTTGTCTTACTTGCAGCAGGCTGACACGGTGTTGCTTCTTTTCAGGTACCGGGGATTCCGCAAGATCGCACTTAGGAACCTGGGCTATGGCACAGGAGAGATCATGCGCTCTATTTTCATCCGGCTCCAGCTAGCCAGGCTCCGGCAGTACGTGCCTGATATCACTGCTGCCGACATCACTAGGTATGACGCCACGGCCAGAAAGTAGCCCAGCTGTCGTCAGGCTCGTTGTTCATTGGCCGTTGGAAGTATATTCCTCACCTGTGACGTCACGGCCCAAGCCCATTCTCTACTTGGCCTCGGGACGAATTAGATGGGTTTGTTAAATGTAATTGGTTCTGACATAACAACGCATAGTAACGGTCGATGGGCTGCTGACGGCCTTGGTAAGTCCGGTGAACAGGCAGGTCTCGATCGCTTGTAAATGATGTGATCGATAATCATGGTTAGCCACAGATCACTTGCTAATAACTGATGTGCCAATAATTTTGAAGTGCGCCATTCCTGCATGCTATATATCTCCACGGGGTTGAATCACCAGGTTGTATTTTGGCCATATTTTTCACTTTTGACCATATTTTGAGTTAAAGGTGTTCTTCATTGGTACGTATCTATGACGTCGCCTTTATGGGAAGAGCTTTTGCCGTAATTGAATGAGGAACTGGGCCCAGGTGTCCGACTCGACGACCAGTTATGTTGCCAAAGTCTCCCGTAGTCGTTCCAGCTTTCATGGTTACAACTTGTGGCATGCCACTACTTACTGGTTAGAAATGGCCGTGCACCTTATTCGTAAGCGAATGCTCTGTCGTTGAACGTGCTCTGTGGGCGTACAGGCTGTCCAAACTGCCGTTGCCTGTCCGACGGTCCGCCTCCACGCCCCCCAGGGGTCCGGCCGGGGTACGCGCGCAGGCGCTGGACGCCGACGGCAACTTGGTGGACGACTTTGTGTTCGACAGCGGCGAGACGGGTGTGTGGCGCCGCCTGCTGCACGTGCGCAACGCGCCCTCGCCGGCGGCCACCTCCTCCCTGGCCATCGCCGAGCTGATCGCCGACCGCGCGCAGCAGCAGTTCCAGCTGAGCTGAGCTGAGGGTGACAGCAGCTCCAGCTGAGCTAGGCTGAGCGCCGGCTTCAGCTGGCATGGGCTCGGCTCAACAGCAGAGTCTGTCGAGCCGGGTTGAGCTCAGCAGCAATGCCAGCGTAGCTGCGCCCAGCCGGGAGAACCCGGCTGTTATGCTGTGTTCAGCAACGGTCCCAGCTGGGTGGGGTTAACTGAGGATTACAGATAGTCTGGGCCGCTGAACAGCAGTGTCAGCTGAGATGTGCGGAGCTCGGCAGCTTGGGTACATGAACCTGCCAGATGTCAGCTCAGCATAGTGTCACTGCAGGAATTAGCTACATGAGATGATTTAGGTGGGATTTGCGGTAAGCTGAATTCAGCTGCAGACCTGAATGGGCTTGTTAGCAGCTACAGCTAGATGGTTTAGCGGAGATTAACCACTCAGCGTTGTGCCTAACACGCATAGCATTGGTAGCGTGTGCAGCGGTGGGGTGAGCTGGGCGAAAGTAGACGGTACTCTAGGCTACATTTAATGTGATATCCGGTGTCGGATACAACGGTGATGAAAGGTCCGGCCCGATGGATCAGTTGGTTAAAGCGTCTACCCTTCGATCCACTCAACCGTGGCGGTATGGGTCCAGGTCGCTTTGGGCACACGCTATATGTCCCTGACAGGTAGGGCCTGCGGCCGGTGGCAGCGGCCGCGCCAATGGTCATTTGACGTCAGAGGACAGGACGGACCGTGCCGGGCGTTGCCAGGGTAATAGATACCGGGCATTCCGGCACGTTAAACTTTCGCAGCCAGGTTGCGCTGATTTGGAATTGAGCTAGCAAATGGTAGGGGTCGGGGCCGGGTCAATCACCACTTAATGAGCTGTGATCCCAGCAATCCAGCCATTCGAAAGGTTCCGATTAAATCTTGAAAAATGAGGCCGGAGTGTCCCTGTTATTCCGGCCAGATGGCAGTGAAAATAGTGTGCTTGCCGCTGCGCAGGTTGATCACATTGAGCCAAACCGCAAGCATTCTGTCTTGTAAGTCGTTTACCACGGACACGATTACGTGTACAGCCTTTTACAAACTTCATGACTTTTAGGATAGACATGGTGGTCATGTGCTCTCGACATAAGGAGCAGAGAATACAGGGTTGCAAATCAAAGTAACTCTCATATCCTCAATACTCTGGGAGTATTCAGGTAGAAAGGATTACTACCGCCAGTTGATACATATGTATTTCGCTGATTGTTACCTGGTACCAGCATTGCCTGCGTTCTATTTAGAGCGGCAGGAGGGGGTACGGAGGGCCAGTTGCGGCGTTTTTTTTTCTTTTTTAGTACATTGTGCGACTGAACCTGGTTGCATCTTGTCTCCCAAATACGCTACGGAACATGGTAGAATTCGCCGTCGTGAATATTTTCTCATGACGTGGTTGGTGGTAGGCATGACCGTCCAGTCTTCATACTGGGTCGGGTTTGTTATGCTACTTTGTTGCGAGAACGGTCTACGTCAGGCGTCGTGCTCGCCGAAGTTGCAATACACCAGAGGCACTGATGATGGTATGGTGCGTTGCAGCCTGCCTTGGACCTTGCAATGGATCGATTCCAGCAGGCGGACCGGGCGAACCATAATATCGTTCTTTAATAGCACGTAAATTGGAAGCTTGCTACCGACACGGAAGCTGGGAAGCAGAATTATTTTGTATGTCACGATCTGATATTTGTAGCCAGCCACCCTTTGCGCCTCGGAAGACAACCAGGACAACATGCCCAGGTATCGGTCGCTGAAAGATACATTTTTGACGAATAACACATCGCAAGATGATAATTCGCTTATGAATGCACGTTGTTAGTTCAATGAAACACAAGTACATCTTCCAGTGAAGTCGGGCACTTTGCTGAGCAGGTAAGTTAACTTAAGACGACGTGCGGTATACGCCGACTTGCGACGTTCTGTCTTCGACTTTCGCCAATGCCGATGTAGTTTGTAGCCGTTTGTACTAGTACGCGTTTCACGCGATTGTCGCAATACCTGATCGTGGTTCAACACGCACGATCAGCAGTACCGCACACAAAAGAACGCTGTCGTGAACACCCACCATTTCAACACATCAGTCAAAATCGCCACACGTCGCCAAGTCTGCTTCGAACTTCATGGATCCCAGCGATCCCAACACATTCCAAGCGGGGCGTCACCAAACGTACGGTCAGCATGCGCGGTACCAACCACACCACACTTCACACCACAGCACGAGCGCAACTACACTGCCCCAGCCGCAGCCCCTCCAGAAAGGGCACCGCCGTGTCCGCTAGCTCGCACCCCTGACTGGTGCGTGCGGCGGCCTTACCGGGCGACGGCGCCCAGCCGGCTGAGCACGCCGGCCCGGCCGCCGCCCAGTCGGGCCCACACCCGACCGGGCCGCCGCCGAGACCACCCTGGCCGCGCCGGCGCCAGCTGCCGGTCGACTCGCTGCTGAAGACGTGGCCATGCGCGCCTTGACGCCGGCGGCCGGGCCGCGAGCCGCGGCGCCGAGCGAGGCTCGTGCGGCCGGCGAGCCGACGCGGGCGCGCGCGCTGGCCGCCGATAGCTCCCGGTCACTGGCCAACGTCGACGTCACTGCAGAGAAAAGGAGATGGGCTTAGAAGTGCCGTCTCGTGGGTGCGGATGGGGAATCAACCCCGCGCGCCTGTACATTTTGTGCACGGAATGTCTTTAAACAAATAAAACTATCAGCTTGTTTGAAACAAGTAAGACATCACGAAAGGTAGCCCAAGGGGGGCGAGATTGTTTACTTGTCACCGTCATTTTGATTCGGCATTACATATACTACGAAGTCTAAACCTTCGGCAGGTCACGGGTTGAGTCATAGGTGAACCCATTCGATTCGTCAGCACGAGTTCCCGCCAATAAGTTTGAAGCCCCACCTCTCCCGGTGGCGCCAGGTCTGCAGGCGGCCTGGCGTCGGCACTGACCTAGGGCGGGTTTGCGGCCGGGGTCGGGCCGCTCGGGCCGCTCGCCGGCGCCGCCCGGTTTCAGCACACCTCGGTACGTCAGGCCGGGGCCTGGTCGCGGCCCGGCCTCGGCTCAGAGACGAGTCGGACTCGATGGCGGGGCGTGCCGACCGCCGCCGCCTCGGCGTGCAGTGGCGCACGCTGGCAGCGCGGGTGGCGGTCAGAGGCGGTGAGCACGGTATCGGGCAGCACGCGCCGATGGTTCGCGAGTCATCAACAGTCTTCGTCGAGCAATGGTCGTCATGGCGAGATTGGATATCGGATGCACTATAGCAGAAGAGAACGAGGCGGCTCAGGCGGCTATTTGAGCTGAGTCCAACAGCAACCCGAATCCTAACAAGCTACAAAAAACTACCTTTATTCCAAACTAAATTACTGCAAAACAAAAATATTTCGTCCGCAAGCAAGGTCCTGTCACGTTGCATGCAGTTTCAGCCCACGAAGTCTTGCACGATTGTTCCCAACCGTTGGGTAGCGTTCAGTTTGACGATCAGACGGCTTCCCTCTAGATCCCGAGACATGTCACCGCCCCCAATTCAGTGCCCCAGTGCCCGAAGGCGGCGGTCGGCCCCGCACCTATGGTCCCAGGTCCCAGGGTTGCGGTGGTCTCACCTGCGTGGCGGCGGGCCCGCTCAGGCCGGTGATGTGGAAGCGCGTGCTGTCCGGGGTGGTGGACGTGACCTGACTGTCGGCGCCCAGCCGGTCAAATACCGTCTTTTTGCCATTCAGAGCTGCGGCGAGATCGGTATTCACCGAGTCAGGTCGACAGTGGTCAGCACAGCCGGACCCAGCGACGCCGGGATACAGACAGCTCTTGGCTGCGGTCGGGCTGGATGTGACTTACCGCCTTGTCCGGCGAACGGTGGTCGGTCGGCGTTATGTTTTTACAGAGTGACATAAACCATTCGCACCATAGTGCGAAGTGGCCTCAGCGGCCGAAGCGCTGGTCAGTACCAAAATTATCATCAGTAGCGGTAGCTGGAAACAAGACTAGATGCTTCTGGGTATGAAGGATACAGTGACATCTACCACAACTAGCACACATGTTGTAAGCGCAACCCGCGCATTTGTCGGCGCCTCGACAAACGGCCACTGCACAGTTTAAATATCCCCAACGTGATCGAACATGAGGAGTGAGTCATCTGTTTTTCCTTGTTTCTTTTTAGCTGTGTTTCATTACTCACACGAGTTGTCACGCATGTTAGATGACTACCCACTGACCTGACTTGGCCTGTGGTGTGCCCAGACGCCCCGAGGCCACGAGCCGCAACTTGGCAGGCGCCGGCTGGTCACCAGCGCTATGATCTGATGACAGACGGGTGTTTCCAGCATTAAACATTGCACAATGTGTATTGCAGATCGTTATACCTTTCCCTTCAGGTCCATTTACACTACATGAAATGTGTGACACCAAAGTCCATCCTTTAAATAATGAACAAATGAGCGGATGCATGATTGCAACCCATAGCGGCCATCACTGCATGTGAGGATGCACCAACGAACTCCACCAAGCCGATCTGACTTCACTAAGGCCAGCCACCATCACCAGCTGCTCACCATCAGCACCACCTCAACCCACTGCCATCGTCAGCTTTTCCTAGTGACCAGGCCCTCACCACACCGGCACAGCGCCGCCAGCCCGTTCCACGGGCCCTACCTAGTGGCCAGGCCCTCATCACACCGGCACAGCGCCGCCAGCCCGTTCCACGGGCCCTACCTAGTGGCCAGGCCCTCATCACACCGGCACAGCGCCGCCAGCCCGTTCCACGGGCCCTACCTAGTGGCCAGGCCCTCATCACACCGGCACAGCGCCGCCAGCCCGTTCCACGGGCCATCACCCACCGTCGTCAGCAAGGTCGGCGGCGCGCTTGCGGCGCGTGGTGGGCTCGGCCGGCTGCGACGCCGGCTCCTTGCGCACCAAGCGCTTCACCATGCGCGCCGCCGGCGACTCGACGCAGGCCGGCGCCGGCTTGGCGCGCGCCGCCGGCGGGTCGGGCGAGACGCGCCCGCCGGGGCCCATCTTGCGGGCAGTATACTCCTGCGGGGAGGTGGGCAGGGGAATGGGCTATACACCTCTGAGCAAGTGAAAGTCAGCGATACAAATGATGCACTTGCTGGAGAGTAAAAAGACTAGGTCCGTATCAACTCTGAATGCAAAGTATACTGCGTGAATATGAAGTCAGCAGTTATGAACTTGCGGCACAAATCAAGGGACACCATACTGCACAACATATGCACTTTTGGTGTACCATGCTACAGCATTTTTACCTGGTGTTGAGTAAGTCCAAGATCACTAATTCACATACAGTTACCAGGTGCAAGGTTAATGCCTGGTGTGGACATCACCAGTTGGTGTGGCTGGTGACATGCAAGTCAGCACAATGGCTGGTGTGGATCTGATTGCACTGCAACAATGATATATCTATTCATTATTGATTACCTGCTGGCTGACAGACTTGGCATGTTTCAATATAGCAATTACATCACCCAAAATGGTGATATTAAGATCCCTGAGGTAGTCCTTGTTGAGATCAGGCAGCATGTCCAGCCTCATCCTGTTGTCACTGAATGAGATTGCATATTCTGTGGCTACCCCTGCTGGTATGCTGGCATCCATGAAGAACTTAAGCCAAGTCTCTGCAACAGAATGGGAATAGTGCATACTTAGATGGTCATCGAGCAATTGGTATGTTCATGCCGATGTGCTCTGAACATACCAGTCCACAACATTCTACATGTCGCTGGCTAGCCATCACCAGTAAGCACATCACATTACGCCCCCAAGGGGGTTCAGTCCAGGTGGAGGTCCCTGGTGTCATGGTCCGCTGCCAGTGTCGAACAAGTCAGTACAACAGACAACAAATACAAAGTAGTATGTCACATTGTAGCAAGTCTACTGAACAGCTGTAAATGCCTGTTAGGAAATGGCTAATTTGAGGCCAATTATTTATACACCCCATAAATATTGGGATATAACTAGACTGCTGCCCTGAGCATGCTGATGATGTGGCATACATACATATACATTGGTATCTGCCGCGCCACCAGAGCCTTGGCAAGGGGAAGGCACAGGTTTTGACAAAGGGCAAAAAAATGCCGAGCATGGCACATTTATCAATGAGGCTGTTTTCTTTGACATTTTCATTTTTAACCTTCCAATCAACTGGAGAAATTATGCGTTAAACGACTGCATAACATAAATTGCCAGCGCTCTTCATTTAACAATGGTCCAGTGGACTCTTTCAAAACCGGTGGAAGTCAAAAGCTTTGTCAGAATCTTTATCTGGGCTGTAGAGATGTTACGGACCTCGCGGATGCAGATCGGGATGGGTCAACAATTTGTATTAATATCGTCAACCCATATTTGCTTTAAAAAGTTCAAAATTCAGTCGAACTGATAGCGATACAAATTATGCAACATATTTTTGAGCATGCGAGCTCGCAAATCATGGCAACAAAAACCTCGGTGCCGGGCGTTGCAGTCTCCACAAGCCGCGCAGCGTCGACCCCGTCGATAATACTAAGTAGTGACTAACGGGCAGACGCAAAGGATGCATTTGAAAGAAGTACCTTTGAACTCTGTATGACATCAAACCGTTCATGTAGAAGGTAGCTGGGCGTATATTTCACCTGTGCGAGTTTTAGACTGATGAATTGAGCGACTTGGTCTTTAGAGAAACGCGAAGAAGTGCTATGATCTGTTGGCAGAACTGGAAGAGCACAGGTACAATCTCTATTTTTTGTGCTACTGTAGCTGTTGATCTGTCCAGGAGACAGCCCCAAACCTGTAAAAAAAAAAACGCCCAGCCTAATCCTTGAACGGTACGAAAAAATTTTCTGAGACGTTTGGAGGCATTATTCCATGACGGTCGCTCTCGCGTGCACGGCACCGCCGCCTGGTGTTACTTGTAGCGGCCAATGCCGTCCGGTTTGACAGAAACTGTAACCCAGGCCATCGCTGTCCTCGCTTCTAGGACTGCGGGAATGCAGGCTCAAACCCTTGAATAATTTGTTTCATTAGTCAATTCAACAAAAGGAGACACGTTCCCTGGCAGACACGGGATGGTCTCATTTGTTTTTTGAACTTACATCGACACACTTAACTCAACACTAATGAGACCCCTTATTTTTGTCCGGGGAAAGGGGTCCCTTGAAGAGCACTGGGGGCATATTACTGTCCCCGGTCGAGGGTGAAGAGCTATCCCGTCCCACCGCGGGGTGTTTTCCGACCGTCATTCTGTGGATACGCGACAGGATCCCCGGCCGGTCCGGATGCCATTGGAGGGTAGATTATATTGGTCCTCTCCCTGACGCGGGAGGCCTTCTGACTCACGCAGACCACGGTTGATCCCGGTTCGATGCAGCAATCCTCACTGACGCAACATCCCTGACCGCCGCAGGTGGTCCAATAATTGGCACATAGCCTCTACCTCGGCTTAACGGGCCCATGCTGGAATTGGGTCGGAGAGCCCACCGTTTGGCACTGGGGGTCCTGACTGGCACAGGACCCTTCCACTGTCTCAATGTGAACAATCGTCGTACGCTTTCATGCTTCCTTGCACTGTCAGAACCTCAAGCGACGCAAGAGGCCCTCTATCCTCGGGGTCCCATCCCCGTCCCTGTTGAGCAAATCCTCCCGACTGACTTGAGGCTCGTTGCCGACACAGAATTTCTTGCTAAGCACTGCGCGCCCCTGAACGGCACAGCAGCTGACAATGTTGCAAGGGTCCTGACCAATGTGAATCGCGGGCCCGGCCGTGCCCCTTCCCAGGAATGCGGCCCCAGAGCTCAGACCGAAAAGGAGTCGAC
Source organism: Pollicipes pollicipes (assembly GCF_011947565.3). Taxonomy (NCBI): domain Eukaryota; kingdom Metazoa; phylum Arthropoda; class Thecostraca; order Pollicipedomorpha; family Pollicipedidae; genus Pollicipes; species Pollicipes pollicipes. The sequence goes on along the minus strand of NW_023596631.1, from coordinate 7,994 downwards.
CACTCTGCGTTGGTGATCTCTGGCTGAAACAGAGGAAAGCTCTGTTTCAGGGTCCCCAATCGGTACAAGGGACCATGTAACTGACATTTGAGATCACAGCCCTGCGGGCGGGGGTCCCTAAAGTGACCTACAGCCAGCCCTTTCTGCCACTCAGCCTTCCAATAGGACCTTTGATCTCTGGTCTCAAGAGACTCTTCAGCCCCTGTTTGAGTCCATGCAAGGCACTGTGGCCCTCAACCAACACAGCAGCCACTTACAGTGTCAGGGACCCTGAACATTGGAAATCCCTGGCCTCACTCCTGCTTAGGAAGCACTCCTGCTCAAGGGCTCAGATGGATAGGGACCTGACTGGCACCATATCAGAGTCCTATGTAATAGGAACAGAGAACCCTAAAAAGAGCCCTTATGGAAGCCCTCTGACTGACATTTCAGGTTATGGCATTACAATTGGGGGGTGGGGTGAGCCTGGGTCCACTCACACCCTTTATCTTTAGTCCCAAGAGGCCCCTCCAGCTCCTCTTCGGATCTCCTCACAAAAAGCCGCTGACTGATGAAGGGCCAGTAGCCAACACATGACATCCTTTTTTACACTGCAGTACCCTGACAGACACACGGGCCTCAACCACTGTTTCAGGGACCCAGACTAATACAAATCTTCCCCCAGCCCAGCCTTGCACCTGCTCAGAAAATGGGCCTCCAGGATTCACACTGACAGAGAGCCAACTGTTTGGCTTTTGTGGTCTCTGGCTGACTTAGAAACCTGCATTGCCTGTGGGGTCCTCAAATGGTGCAAGAGGATCTCTGAATGATATTTCTGGTCAGACCTATAGGCCACAAATCTTTGCAACCTACAGCCAGTCATTCCAGCCCATATGACCTCTAACAGGCCTTTAGAAAGTTGCTTAGGTTGGGCCACCCTGGGCCCCTCTGGGCCTCTTTGAACAAAATATAAAGTGACATGTCATTAATGTACTCTGCCAAAAAGAAAATATACTCATTGCACATTGTGCATGGTGGCAGCTGCACCTAGGTGGTTGATGTAGTGTGTTAATACTATCATGCCACCATAATTACATTGCATCAATTTGAGAAAATAAGACATGGTATTCTGAAGCAGTAGCATACAAATCATGAATCACTGCATGTAACTATCCATGTAAATTTTGCTTGCAGGTTTTTACTTCAGTGACAACTGAAACAGCATCTGCTTGCTGTCATACCCAATACTGTATGACAAATTATTGCTCTCTAATTGGCAACACAGATGAAGAGACAACAGTCGCACAGATATACAAAAGGCCCTCAGTTCCCTTTTTGTCCTACCCATTTGTAGTTCTTACATCTTGAGTTCAAATTTTTAATTCACCGGGAGGTACTGAAAGACAATGCTGTAGTACTAAATGGCAATTCGATCGACAGCATTCAATATTCCGAGCAGAGCTCATCCTCAGAGACTTTCGCGAAAGCGCAGCCCAGCGCACAGCTTTAAGAACCAAGCGCAACGGTTCTGAATTAATTATACTCACTAATCGAGCTTTCATCCGCGTCCATTCTTCTTCTAGATAGCTGATAATTCGCTATCAATGCGGAAATATTACGGAAATTGCTACCCGACCGACACAACAGACCGCTTCCCGGCAACACTCGTGTAAAGGGCATCGACAGCGGTTACAACAGGATGTCGCGCCAAGAACGCCGTCATTTGATGCGGGCGTGATCAAGGCGGTATAAACCAAGCAGAGTACCGTCGCGGCTGTGCATTCGTCACCGAAGATCCTTTGTGACGTCAAGGGGGTACACCTAAAACGTCCGGGAGGCCCCAAATGTGGAAAGGGTAAGGACTAATCGCACACATTACAGCACGTTCGTTGGGTGGAATGATGAGTAAAATCAAGATAAATCTGAAAAAGGAGCAATTCAAGAACAGAGGCGGTAGTATAGGACCCAGGACGAAAGCTTTTCGAGGGCGATCCACCTCGTTTTACGCCAAAGAAGCGCTCGGCGTAATGAATTATCTCTGAATTAGAAACCGCCAGATGTTCTCAAAACTGCACCCCGGGTCATCAGTTCATTTTTTCAACACAGCTTCCGCCCTCCAGTAGCCACCCCGAGCGGATCCATCAAACATCTAGGCCCCAGATGGCACATAGATAGACACCGAACGGGAAGATCACCCGATGGGACAACATGGCCGCATACCGGTGTCGCACGACTGCGTATCGAGTGTACGCATATTTCTCACCTTCCTGACTGAGATGTTTGTTTATTCGTTCATTTAGGACATCAGCATCCCACAGGATGCCAGCGTGGAAGATGTGTTTTTTTTTCAGAACCGGTCGGGTATAACAACGGAAGAAGCCAAGGTGCCCCAAGCTCGTCGACAATACCCCCGACCCAGACCCGGTCAGGCACATCCGCGAGGCTCCATCTAACGGAACAGCCAAATCAATACGCACTGGGGCCTAGTGATTTGCCCGAGCTGGGCCCTGACGGCTGCTAGTTTCATGTTGCATAGGAAAATAATGACGAAAAGTACGGTCAACTGCACCTTTGCCCAGCAAATGGCGGATAAGGATTGTTTAAGTCTTAAGTCAGATACAGTCGAGCGCACCACAAGCATGTTTATAGCCTTTTGGCTACTCATCTTCCATGCTAGTAATATTCAAATCGGATCAATCAACATCGATAGTGCTTGTTTGACAACATGTTTGGCTTTAGTCAATACGACTGTCGGCCGTACATTGTCATCTTGTTAACGTGGAAGCAGGGGATAAACTTCAGCATGTCTATCGTCTCCGCCGTCGACTTCAGCACCCGGAGTGCAGCATGGATGATGCCGTCATCGAACGAGAACCCACGCATCGACCCTGCCAGCGTATTGTTTAAAGGCAGGGGATGTTCATGGTATGTTGAACGAATGCATAGATCTTCCAGCTGTTGGAGTGTAGTGCGGCAGTTTTGGCAACGCTAGGCAGTCCCTCCATCGACCCTTGACCAGTTGATGCTAGCTGACACGCTAAGCTGAGTGACGGAGTTACTATTGGCTGAAGATACCCTCCGTCTGGACGTGCTGCAGGTCCCAAGTACTCCGCAAGAGCTGAGACACCTGGCGCAGTATGCAAACGGTTCCCGACGCTAGTGCACTGTTAGCTTGGTGCTGTGGCATTGTATCTTCATCCGCCGATGCGTCAGGCGGCTTGCTCGCATCCCGGTGACCAAATTAAAGCCTGAGTGTGACAATAGCCCTAACAGTGAGAAAGGCACAGCGCCGGCTGCATGGCTTTTATGGACCCAAACAATGCGTAGCTTAGTCCACCTGCCAGTTGTTTAAATCTCTAGCACGTGCATCGGAAGTGCAGTTAAGTGTAGCATCCATTCCAATTCGAAATCACCCGTCACTTTGTCATTTTCTTACCAAGTTGGCACAGATTTAGGCTAAATGATCAAACAACTGCATGCAATTGTGGACCAAGCCACCATAGTACTCGCGACTCGAGGGGCGTTAAAATAAAGCTTGAAGAGCACTGACATCTGACTCTTTGCGGACATTCAGAATGTCTAGACCTAGCAAGCTAGCGCACAATGAGGCAAGGTGGAAGCTGAAGACATATTGTGTTGTTGCCCCGACCAACACAAGGGACCCTCTGACATTCGGGGTCCCGTCACTGTCCCAGTTTAGCAAATGTCCCTCTGGCCGACTCGGGGTCCCTTGTCGACACAGAACCCCCTGTTAGGTATCGTGGCCTCCTGGCAGACACCCTCATTGTTGCAGGGCCTCGACCCACCCTCATTGTTGCAGGGCCTCGATCAATGCAAATAGCGGGCTCGGCATTGCTCGTGCTTGGGAGATGGACCCAAGACATTTGAGCCCAGGGCTCTTCGAGCGGGAATGGGGGAATGCTCTTATTGTGACCTACGATCGCTTCTTTAGGCCCTTCGGCCCCATCAGCCTTCCTACCAGGCCCTTGATCTTTGCTCCTGAGGGGCCCTTTGGCACCTCTCACGACCTGCTTAAACAAAACCCGTGGCGGACTCGGGCCGCTTGCAGACACATGACCCCTGTTAGGCACTGTGGTCTCATGACCGATACAGGGGCAACTGTTCGAAAGACAAGCCAGTGCAAGTCGCGAGCCCCGGCGTTGGTTTTGCTTGAGAAATGGGTTTCCAGGTTTCAGAAAGAAACAAAGTGCATTGATCTGTGCTAATGGCCTGTGGCATTAGCGCATGCAGGGGGCACAGGAGAAACGCGCCCCCTGGGTCTGAGGGGCTCAAAGGCCCTCGGAACTTACGATTAATGACCCGATTTGACGACCAAAGAGCCCGAAAGGCCGGTCGGAGGTCCTTTTCAGGGGCCCCGGCCCGCAGGGCCGGGCACTCCAATGCCAACCAGAGCGCTCTGCGTGCTGATAAAGGGCCCACTGAGTCGATAAGAGCTTATATTTTGGTCAGACACCACCATTAACGCATTCGGTTCCTTGGTGGAATGGGTCTAAGAGCCCATTTCCCAAGCAGGGATGAAGCGGGAGCCAGCTATTTACATTGTTCGGAGCCCTACAGCCCGTAACAGGCCCCCTGTGTTGTCAAGGGGCCCGAGCCGGCCAGAGGCAGTGTCCGAGTGGGCCTGAAATGCTTGGAGGGTCCAACGGGTCCGACGATCAAGGGAGCGATTGGAAAGTCCAAGGACATAAAGGGCTGGTCGAAATCTTATTTAGCCCCCCTCCCCCCCCCCTGCGAAGACGGATCCTCAAATAACTTTCAGAGGGCCCTTTGCGCCGATCGGGGACCCACTGAGTCGATATAGGCCTTATGTCGGTGAGGTACCACCAGTACTACCATCAGTTTACACTGGCCGGGGCCCCGCATCTGTCAGGGATCCATAGCGCCTACAGAGGGTCCTGTGATCGCACGGCCCCCAAGCCGACCAAGGGGAGTATTCGATGGGGCCCGAAAAAAGGCCCGGTAAGCCCACCGGAACCGACGATCAAATGCCCGGTTAGAAGGCATAAGGACCCGAAGGACTGGCTGTAGGCTACATAAAGAATCACGGCCCGTAGGGAAAGGGACTTGAAATATCAGTCAGAGGTCTTCTTGCACCGCGTCAGGAAAACCTGAAACATGAGGGTGTTTGGTCGGTCAGAGACCATGAACACCGATCAGTCGGTTCCACGCCCGTCTGAGCCCTTGAGACCCATTTCCCAGGTAGAAACGAAGCCGGGGTCCGCTATTTGCAATGTTCGTGGTCTTTGACACAATGAGGGGCTCCTGTGTCGGTTAGAGGTCACAGTGCCTAACAGGGGTCCTGTGGCAGCAAGTGGCCCCGAGTTGGAGAGGTGGCTGAGGGAGTCCGAAGAGGGGCCGAATGATCTCTCGAGATCAAAGATCAAGGGCTCACTGGGATAGCTGAAGGGTCCGAAGGGCTGGCTGCAGCTCACATCATGCTCATAGAACCGTAATCTCAAATGTAGTAAGATGATCTCGTGCACCGACAGGGACCCTTGACGCAGAGCGTTCTTCTATTTCGGTCTGAGATAACGAACAACGAACGATCGGCTTCATGTCGGTCTGAGCTCTGGGGGCCTATTTCCCAAGCAGGAACAAGTCCGGACCCGCGATTTACATTATTATTGCTTCTCTATCGTTCAGGGGCACACAATGCCTTACAGGGTGTTCTGTGTCAATCAGGGGTTTCGAATCGGTCAGGGGAAGATTTGCTCAACCGGGACGTGGACGGGAGCCCGATTGACATAAGGCTTCTTACGTTGGTCAGGGCTCTCTGATATTTGAAGGAGACGTAAGAAATGGGTGTTGGCTCACATTAAGGCAATAGAAGAATCCTGCGCCAGTCGGAGCCCATTGTACAGAATGGTGGGCCCTGCAACCCTATTTCAGCATGGCCCCGTTAGCCCAACTGAAGCCTGTGTGCGAAGTATTTGATCACCTGCGGCGAGCAGGGATGTTGCTGCATCAATGACGGTCTCTGCGTTTATCCGGGGTTAACTGCGCGGCTTAGAAGGCTTCCCGCGTCAGGAAGCGGAACAATGCGATACGATGTATCACTCTAAAGGTATCGGGTCGGCCAGCGGATGTCACCCCGTGTCGACAGGATGACGACTGGAAAACACACCGCGGTGGGACGGAATGGCCCTTCAGACCTCGACCGTCAGCAACAATGTGCTCGGAAGTGTATTGCTCAAGAGAACCCCTCTACCGGAAAGAAATAATTGGTCTCATTAGTGTTGAATGGAGTGGGTCGACATGAATTGGCCCATGTTTCCCTACGAAACATTTATTTATGTGCATACATTTGAACGCAGAAGGCCATCCCATATTTCCCTGAGAGCGTTTCTTATTTTGCGGAATCGAGTAGTGAAACGAATGATATCAGATGTTTTGAGCCTGCGCGCCGGGTGTCGATAGTGCAGTTAACCACTGTGCGTCTCGGAAACCACAGGTGCGTGGTTCGATTCTCCGTGGCATTCGCCCTTCCCGCCAGGGTAAGAGGCTGGCGGCGCCACATAGCCCCAGCAGCTGACTGCGCCATAAAGTCCCAAGGACACGCCCGTAATCTCGGGGATCAAGGAAAGTGATGGCTTGGGTTGCAGTTTTCGTAAAACCAAACGGCGTTGACCGCTGTAAGTAACGCTAGGGGGCGGGCGCCGTGCACGCAACAATGACCGTTTGAAAATAGTGTTTCTGAATGTTTGTTTTTCCAAATTAATTTGTGCAGTGAAAAGATTACACTGGGCCAATCCTTTTTACAACTTTGAGAGGCTGTTATCTGGAGAGATTGACAGTAATAGCAACACGGAAAAAACATTTACTCCTCCAGTTCCACCACCAGATTCCAGCACCAGTTTGCGGCGCTGTAGACCAATACGTTATTGGTATCAGTCTAAAAACCACACAGATGAAATATACGCTCGGAAGGTCTCTAAATCTACGATTTGGTGTCCAAAAACGCTCAAAGGTCCTTCTTTCAACCGCATCACCATTTTCGTCCACCTGTTGGCCACGGCCGAATGTTGGCCGCGGGGTCGACACTGCCCAGCATGCGAGCGCGCGTGCTCAATACACACACACACACACACACACCACACACACACACCCAACACACACACACACACACACACACACACCACACACACACACACACACACACAACACCCACACACACACCACACACCACACACCACACACACACACACACACACACACACACACACACCACACACACACAACACCACACACACACACACACACACACACACCACACCCACACACACACACCACACCACACACACCACACCACACCACACACCACACCACACCCAACCACCGCACACCACACCACACGCACACCACACTCACACCACACTCGCACGCCACGCTCACTCCACGCCACTCGCACACCCACGCCACGCCACGCCACGCGCACGCACGCGCACGCCACTCGCACGCGCACGCACGCTCACACACACACACCACACACACCACACACACACACACACCACACACACACACACACACCCACACACACACCACACACACACACACACACACACACCGCCGCGCTCGCGCGCGTGCACGCACGCACGCACATACGCACACATACACATATATACATGCGGTATACATATATATATATATATTATATATATATATATATATATATGCATACATAATGTCTAATAAATCATGCTCTAATTAACAGATGGGCCATATCTGATGATTTTGTAGGGGGTCTTTTACCACCGGTGAGCCTTTTGTCAACCCTGTGCCCCCCTTGCCAAGGTTTTGGCTGCGCCCCTACTCCCAGGCACTATACGCGCGTCAAATTGGAACCATATTTATTCATATTAACGGTCTACTTCTATGTGTTTGGAAATTGGCGCTGATGTGAATCTTAACTTCCTGATCCTTCCGGCAAAAGTACAAGTTGACACGCCCAAAAATAAGCAAATTGTAGCAGGTCAAAATGTTTAGGTGAAAATCGG